>NC_052615.1:31589490-31889490 GCF_016545825.1 Eucalyptus grandis | reverse complement strand
ATAACAAGAATTACCTAAATTGAGATTTGAAATAATATTACGGTGGATTTTTGGAATCTAAGAAAATCGGGTTGCAATCTTATCTTTAGGTGATAAAATCAGGAGATGTGGAAAATAAAAGAAAAGTGATATTGCGTGCGAAAAAGAAATCTTCGCGGATGCTGATTTGAAAAGGAAAATAAAACCCTAATCTTCAGCCTATAAAAAGGTTTTCACGTAGGGTTTCGGGCAGGAGGCTACACACATTGAATATACGGCCACACAAGAGAGGGACTTCTTCTTGGTTTTCTCTTGAGTAAAAAGGAAAATCGCAAAAAGGAAGAAGGGGGAAGTCTTTACCGTGGTTTTTCTTTCGTAGAAGATCACGAGAAAAGAAAAAACCGATTGATAAGTCAACAGAGGGGAAAAGCTATAGGAAACGTGAAGAAAGAAAAAGAAACAGGGAAGGTACAGCTGCAACGGTGCTTTGCAGAAAGAAGTGATCGGACGTGCAGCTGAGGGGAAAGAGGAACCACTTTGTTTGTCTTCTTCATTGGACCCTCTCGCCGGCGCCTCTCCGGTCACCGATAACCTCCGCCGCCGCCGGCAGTTGCGCCCACGTCACTCAACCGCGAGCACCGTGCCACCGCGCCTTCCGCCCGAGGTCCGACACACGACGCTGCACCGTCGCCGCTTCGCCTTTGCCCCGACGACCCGCGTCACCTGCCTGTTCGTTGCTGCTGTTCCGGTGCCAATCTCCTTCGCTGTCATCTGCTAAAGCCACGCTGGTCCTCGCCGCCCGCGCAAGCCGCGACACCGGCAGCCCGACGGCCGTCGCCGTGTCGATCCGCGACGCTGGGTCGCTTCGCCCTCGGTTGCAGCGTCACGGGCCAAGCGCCCCCGCCTTTTATCTCTCGCTCGCAGCTCCGCACACCACCGCCGCACGACCCACCACCCCCTGCCGCAGCACCGCTCCAGATCTAGAGCCCGAGCCACTATACGCCCATCCGATGCCCCGGCGTCCCACGTAGCCCGCACCTCCGCGCCGGTCCGTGACTAGTCGCTGCTGTAGATCCGGTGGTCCGCTCGACGCTAGCGGGCCCCGAACCCCGCCGCCGTGCTGCTCGCCATATCCGACCCGATGCACACCCGAGCGACGAACCAGCTGCGGCTTGCTCCCAAAACGTCGGACAGCAGCCCCCCCGCCCGGGTTAATGTTGCTGCCGCCGGTCCACCCGCCGCCCTCACCGGAGCTCCGAACGGCAACCCATTTAGCCGCCGGCTAACCCTAGTTTAGGAGGCCAAAAACCCTAATTAGGTAGATTTCTTATTTTATTTTATTTTTATTTATTTATTTATTTAGTTTTTATTATTCATTTTGTTTCTTTATTTGATGATGAGGTGTTCGATATGAAACAGCATGTGAAATTTGTGATTGATAGTCCGATTTTCGCGTCCGAAATCCGACTCGCAATCGCAATCGCTTGAAAAATCGTCAATCCGATCTCTCGCCCGAGATTCGATTCTCGATTTATTTAAAAATTGGCCAGCCCGATCTCATGCGCGAGATATGGTTTGCCGGTTTGTAGATATCGATACTATCTTATCTAATTTGTCGTCACGTTAGTTGAATCAATTTTATTTTGTTAAATAAAAAAGATCCAAAAAATATTTGAGTTAGGATTAGGATTGTTTTAGAATATTTCTTGTTATCTTACATATTTAGAATAGAGATTTTATTTCGAATCCAAAAATCAAAAAAATAAAAAATCAAATCAATCCATTTAGGTTGCTAGTTTTTTTGACTTAGGTTGCAGGTTTAATAATTTGATAATTATTAATTTCGAAATTAATAAAACAAAAACACAAAAAAAGGTCATCATGCATATGTCATGCAGAATTAGGACATTCTTGGTACGTCATTGCATATTGGATAATATTGCATGTCTCATTTTGAGTTTAAATTGATTTTTAGATAAATTGCATCTTAGGTTAGAGATTGCTAGGTTAAGATATATGATGGTTTAAATTAGGATTTAATATAACTTAATCCCTAGTTTAAATTAGATAGAATCTTAATCTAGCTATAGATCATTTGAAATTTCATAAAATTTGTCTTAGGATAAATTAGTTGCAATTTCTAAGATAGATTGCATTTTTTAATAAAAATGTCATCTGCATATGTCATGTAGAATTAGGGCATTCTTTGCACGTCATTGCATGCTAAGATTGCATATTATAGGTAGATAATCTCTCCTAGATAAATTGCATGTTTTGTTAGGAAAATAAAAATGCCCATGTCATATAGAATTAGGTCCATGAAATGCACGTCATTTAGTGATTATTGTTAGGTTTATTTCTGATTAGAAATTGACCGTCATCAGATTAGGCCATTTAATAAATGTCGCGTGACATATAGCTCGCATATTAAATTGCAATGTCGCATGTCATTTTAGATGAAATAATTTTGTACGTCATTGCATTGCATTGCACGTCATTAGAATTAAGTCATTTTTGTTAATTTAGATTGCATATTTAACAATTGCATGCTCATTAAGAGATCATAAAATTTTTATTCATATGGTTTAGGATATGTTGCCATGTCATATCATTTCATGTTAAATTAGTGGCATACATTGCATATCGCATGATTTTCATTAATTAAGTGAAAACAAAACAAAAATTGCGTGTTAATTAGAAATCATATTTAGGACTGCTGATGTAAATTCTAAACTAACAACGCAGATGCTTTCGTTGCTACGAGATAAGTCCTGCAATTTATTCATTGCTTTCTTGGATGTTAAATTGGTGGTTTGCGCACCTGCATGATCACCTCACATGTTAGAATTTAAAATTAATTCAAGCTGCCTGCAAAAACATTTTTGAAATTAAAAGAATGGTACCGAAAGGGCATTAGAGAAATCTAGTGTAACCAAGTCCCCGTACCCATAATCTCTGGTTCGTAGGAGTAAAATAATTCTCCCATTATTTTACTTGGGTTTCTAATCGACCTACCATAAATAGATTAGTGGCGACTCCTAATTGAAAATCAATTGCATGTTATAAACTTGAACCTAAGTCGCGAATTGGTATGGGCTTGGGAGAGCCCGAGTTAAGTCTAGGCTTAACAATCCATTAGCCAAAACCTAGGTGGTTCACACCCCCGAAAAAAATTAGGTCGTGACAAGACTCTAAGGTTACACCCTGGCCTTCCAATGTTGGTGCCTCATTGCCCTAGGGAGACCTGCATCATCGCGGGCTACATGGTCCGGAAGGGCTCTCAAGTCTTGATCAACACGTGGGCCATCCATCGCAACCCATCCATTTGGAAAAACCCGTCGACTTTTGACCCGGAGAGGTTCGCGGACGCGGACAGCAAGTGGGACTTCAACGGGAATGACCTGAATTACATACCGTTTGGGTCGGGCCGCAGGATTGGCCCCGGGACAGCGATGGGGGAGAGGATGGTGCTGTGCTCGCTGGCTACGCTTGTGCGCTCCTTCGAATGGGAACTGCTGAGCGGCAGTGCGGAGAAGCTGGATGTTTTGGAGCGGTTTGGCATCGTTCTGAAGAAGAAGGAACCTCTTGTCGCGATACCTACGCCGAGGTTGTCTGATCCCGCACTCTATGAGTACGCAAGATGAGTGTTCGATTGATTAGCACTAGTTGGATGAATAAAATAAAATATTTCCAACAAATAGTAGGAAAATTAATGAAGCTTCTGTATGATGGAAGACTAACGAGAGTTGGGTAGCGGTAAAACAAAAGGAAAATTTGTCTATATACTAGTGTGCCCTAAGTTTGTCAATGTATGAGGGGCAATACTCAGACATAAGTTTGAGAAGAAGAAAGAAAATAACTTTCAAGTGGTTACCGAAAAAGAAATAGTGGCAAAATAACCAACCAGGGTTATCTTATTGTCGATTGCTTGATGTCAACATCAATGTTTTAAGGTTCTCCTCGATAACTTCACTTTGTATGTCGTCAATGACTTCACTAGCACGCTATCGATTCTTTTGAAGTTACTAATAATTCTATTCATATATAATCAAATTCTATTCTCATTGACTAAGTCCATCATATGTCAATAATAACCAAAAGTTGATCATTTTTTGGTGCAAAAAAATGCCTCTTTAAATTTAAAATAATTGAATGATATATCGATCATTCGATTCTTTTAAATTAGACAATCAAGAGTCATCATGTGTCTTCTTGTCAGCGTCGACCATGCAATGTAGGATAATTGGCATTCATATTGGCAATATCGAGCCAATTTAAATCGGATGGACTGAATCAATATCAATGTAAAAATATTTAAGACTAAATTAACCTAATTAAAATGTTTAGGACTGAATTAATACCAATATAATAAATTTAAAACATTTTTAGTACTTTCCCCTCACACTAAAGTACATATTGGAGTACATGTACTCCATACAAAATTTCATGAAAACTTTTGCTGATAATGTGATTGATGTGAATATTTATGATGTTATAATTTTATGCATATTATTTCGCTTGCAAAAGCTCACGCGGATATTGTTACGAAATCGCACGTTGATTACAGAAAAATAACGCTCGCAAACAATTCACCAAGCAGAATATAATAATAAAAGAACAGAATCAGAAGAACACACCAGAAAATTTGTTATCAAAGTTCACCCAAACCTGGGCTATGTCTCCGCGCAGAGGCACTCTGCGAATCCACTAGACTTCAGAAAAAGTTGGAATACAATGACAATCTTCTCTCAAGATCATGGCACAAAAAGATTGAGAACCCTCATCAAGAAAAAAAACTCGCTTTTTTTTTTCTTCTCTCTTTTTCTTGCCTCTCTATTTCCTTTTTTAGCGTCTTGACGGCTAGGGTCTTGTCATCGCTAATATAAAGGTATCACTTTTAACCTAAAAGCAAATCTGATAGAAAAGACAAAAAAGCCCATAAAAACAAATATTTGACTTCATCTATAACAATCTCCCACTTAAAGACAAATATACCAAAGCACCAAGCAACTTTGCATCCATCTTCTTCAAAAATTAGTAGTTGAAAAACTTGTGCCTTTGTGATACTCTTCATCAATCAACATGGAGTAATACCAATGGTAGTAGTATAGAAAATATGCTTCTCTCTGTCTACTACCTTGGTCAACATGTTAGCTGGATTCTTCGAGCCATCAATCTTCTGTAACTTTAACTCATTATCTTTTAATGCTAACCTGATAAAGTGATAACGTTTCTTGATATGTCTAGTCCTTGAGTGATAAGTTGCATTCTTTGCTAAGTGCACTGCACTTTGACTATCACTCCGCAGTGTACTGACTGGCTGTTTTCGATGTAGCTCATCCATGTAATCTTGTAACCATATGATTTCCTTGGAGGCTTCTGTAATCACTACATATTCCGCCTCTGTCGTCGATAAAGCCACTACTTTTTGTAGTTGAGATACCCAACTCACTGTTGTACCTGCAACTGTAAAGACATATCCAGTGGTACTCTTACCACTATCTCGATCACTCGAATGATATGCATCTACATAACCCTGCAACTCTAGAGATGTATCACCATAATAAAGTGAGTAATTAGAAGTACCTGCTAGATATCTCAATATCCATTTTACTGCATTCCAATGCTCTCTACCTGGGTTCTGCATATATCGACTCACAACTCCCACTGCTTGTGCAATGTCTGGTCTCGTGCTCACCATGGCATACATCAAACTCCCCACTGCTGATGCATATGGAACTATCGCCATCTCATCTTTCAAAACTTGAGCACTTGGACACATATCATTGGAAAGTTTGAAGTGACTTGCTAGAGGAGTTGCAACCAGTTTTGCCTTGTCCATGTTAAATCTCTTTAACACCTTGTTCACAGTCTTCCCGTGACAACCATAATTTCTTATTTTTTCTATCCCTGATGATTTTCATGTCTAAAATATTCTTGGCCTCTCCCAGGTCTTTCATAGCAAACTGTGATGATAACATCTTCTTCACTTCTATGATTCTCTTCATATTGGAACTAGCCACTAGCATGTCATCCACATATAAAGAGAGATACACAATGTCGCCATCATCATACTTACGAAAATAAACACAATGATCAGATTCACAGTGTGCAAATCCTTTTTCATTCATGAAACCATCAAATTTTAGGTACCATTGCCACGGAACTTGTTTTAAGCCATACAAGTTTTTCTTCAAGCGACATACCATGTGCTCCTTACCTTTGACTTCAAAACATTTAGGTTGTGCCATGTATAGTTCTTGATCTAAGTCACCGTGTAAAAACGCCGTTTTTACGTCTAACTACTCAAGATGAAGATCCTCCACTGCAACTATACTCAGCAGAATTCTAATTGATGTCATTTTCACTACAGGTGAAAATATCTCGGAGTAGTCGATCCCTTCTTTTTGAGAAAAGCCCTTGACTACAAGTCTCGCCTTGTATCTAATACTACAATCTGCTTCATTCTTAATCCTATACACCCATTTGTTTAATAAAGCTTTTTTACCTGTGGGCAACTTGGTCAACTCCCAAGTTTTGTTCTGAAGTAACGAGCTCATCTCGTCTTTCATAGCACACTCCCATTGCAAGTGAGACATGTCTACCTTTGCCTTATCGTAAGTCTCCGGTTCCCCCGAATCTGTATATAAGACATGGCTCAGAACAGTATTAGTTGATGGATCAAAAATTACCTTTGGCTTTCTCACACGTGTAGACCTCCTCAAGACAGGTACTTCAGGGTTGTTAGTCTGCTCCGAATCATTGCGTTCCTCTTGAACTACCTCTTCACTAATAATAGGCTCATCTCGAACTTCTCTTTCAAGTGCATTTTGATCTACTTGAAACATCTTCATAAGCATTGTGTCTAATTCAACATGCTCTGATTCTACTACCTTCTCATGCTCTGTCTGTCGATCTTTGTACATCTTTTCTTCATGGAATACCACATTGCGATTGTGGATGACTTTGTTATTCTCATAATCCCAAAGCCTATAGCCATACTCATCACCACCGTATTCGATAAAGACGCAATTCTGGGACTTAGCATCAAGCTTTTTCCTATCCTCCTTGTCAATTAAAGCATATGCAATACAACCAAACACCTTTAGATGTGAATAATTAATCTTTTTACCTGACCACCGCTCTTGTGGTATTTCTTCATCCAACGCACTAGATGGACTTCTGTTGATAAGATAAACATCTGCATCAACTGTGGTAGCCCATAAGTGTAGCGAGAGACCCGCATGTAGCCTCATGCATCTCACACATTCTAGAATAGTCATGTTCATTCTTTCAGTTATACCGTTCTCTTGAGGAGTTCTAGGAACAGTCTTTAACCCGTGTATGCTCTCTCGACTCAAATATTCTGCAAAATCCTTACTCGTGTATTCACCACCATTATCAGATTTCAGAGCTTTAATCTGATAACCTGTCTCTTTTTCTACCATGGTCTTCCACATCTTGAACATTCCAAATACTTCTAACTTTTCTCTAAGAGCATAGACCCAAGTCTTCCTTGTTGCATCATCAATGAATGAGACAAAATATCTCTTACCACCATAAGAGAGTTCCTGAGCAGGTCCCCATACATCAGTATGAACCAACTCTAACTTTTGGCCTTTATTTTGTCGCCCATTCAATTGAAAACTAACAGCCTTCTGTTTTCCATAAATGCAACTTTCACAAAACTCTAACTCAACTTTTTGCAAACCTGTGAGTAATTTTCTCGAGTGTAACTGCTTTACACCTTTTTTCACCAAGATGTCCCAAACGATAATGTCAAAGAGTAGATAAATTACCTGTAGCCATTGTAGTTGCAACCATATCACTAATATTGTCTCCTTGGAGAAGGTAAAGTGTACCCGTACGCTTTCCTTTTGCTACTACTCTTACCCCTGAGGTTATCTTCCACTTTCCGTAGCCAAAGGTTATTACCAAACCTTCTTGGTCAAGTTTACTGGTTGAAATCAGATTTTTCTTTAATTCCGGAATATGCCTAGTTTTCCGCAAAACTAGACGTCATCCACCTAAGATGTTCACAGTCACGGTTCTTTTCCCAACAATGAGACACATGTGCCGTTTCCCACAACCACTTGTTCGAAATCTCTACTGACATAATCATCAAATATGTCTCTTTGCAAGGTGCAATGAAAAGAAGCACCAGAATCAATAAACTATTTATCTGTTGTCAAGTCAAACCCTGCAGATAAATACAAGTTATTTAGCAAAGATTCATCGCTAACCACATTAGCTCCTTGATTCTCATCTTGCTGCTTCTTTTTGTAGGCTTCACACTAAAACCTCCGGTGTTCGGTTTTGTGACAAAACCAACATTCATCTTTTGCAACCTATCTCTTACCCCTTGATTGTGATATACCACGCCCGCTAAAATTTCCTCTACTTTTACTTCTTTCACGGTTCTCCACTGCGAGTGCCATTGAAGATGTAGATGCAGAAAAATTATCTCCACCTGAGACTTTCCTTCACATCTCTTCATCCATGATACTACTCACAGCATCATCAAGAGTTAAATCATCCTACATAGTGCTTGAAATTCCCTACACTGCGGTATCGTAGCTTTCTGGAAGAGAACATAATAATAATAAAGCTTGAAGCTTCATGTCTAAATTTATGCCTGCGGATTCTAATTGACCCATGACCCGAGTGAAACTATTAATATGCTCTACCACAGAACCTCTATCAGATAACTTCATATTAACCAGTTTCTTCAACAAAAATACCTCATTTGATGTGGACGGCTTCTCAAAAATATTCGCTAGAATATCCATGGCTTCTTTTGCAGTTTTTGCTTTCGCGATGTGGTACCCTGTCTTTTTCGTCAACCCCAGACGAATCGCACCTAATGTTTTTCGATCAAGAATTTTCCATTCGGCTTCTGCTGTCGGATCCACTTCCGCCATCTCAGGTTTCCAACCCTCAAGTGGTGCATAGAGATCTTTTTTATAAAGGTAATCCTCTATTTGTAGTTTCCACCATCCGAAATCCTCCCCATTAAACTTATCGATTCTGATTTTATCTTCTGCCATCTTGTTTGCTTTCAATCGAACGTCACCAAAAACCCTCGATGTTCTCGATTAGCCAACCTGGCTTTGATACCAGTTGTTACGAAATCGCACATCGATTCCAGAAAAATAACGCTCGCAAACAATTTACCAGGCAAAATATAATAATAAAATAACAGAATCAGAAGAACACGTTAGAAAATTTGTTTTCGAAGTTCACCCAAACCTGGGATATGTCTCCGCGTGGAGGCACTCTGCAAATCCACCAGACTTTAGAAAAAGTTGGAATACAACGACGATCTTCTCTCAAGATCAGGGCACAAAGAAATTGAGAACCCTCATCAAGAAAAAAAAAAGCTCACTTTTTTTCTTCTCTCTTTTTCTTGCCTTTCTATTTCCTTTTTTAGCGTCTTGACGGCTAGGGTCTTGCCATCGCTAATATAAAAGTATCACTTTTAACCTAAAAGCAAATCTGATAGAAAAGACAAAAAAGCCCATAAAAACAAATATTTGACTTCATCTATAACAGATATCAAAATTGAGAATGATATAACAAATGCTACGTCAAAGCTATGCAATGCACGAGCATCTTGCTAGTAGATATTTCAAAATATCAAATCAGTCATACAATCTATGTAGGTATGCGACCTTTAAAGCTCTTCCTTTCTCTATAGTGGCTCCCCTGTGCTTGAAAAGGATAAGAACATGATCATCTTAGACTTTGAGAGGTCTGGACGTCGGTGGCATCCGACATGATATTAACTTTTACCATTCTCCATGCATTGATAAATAGCAAACTAGTTCCATGTTTGGTGTAGCGGGAAATAAACAACAAAATCATAATCTATTCGTCAAACGATGAATTCTTAGTGACAAAAAATACATAATGAGCACTATCTAAGGCATGGTTAGCAACTACAACAATATCATCATTAGACTCAACTCCATTTCTCTTATCCTTCTTGTTGTTTAGCTTAAGGCAATCCATTTTAAGATAATCCCTCTTGCCCTCTTGCCCTAACTCCAATAGACAACACCACAAATCCTAAACTAACTACACCTGTTCAAATTTGCACTACTCCTACTAACACTATTATTAGTTCCTCCTCTTCCTTCACCTTCTAAAGCAGCATGCATAAATTCACTAGAATCTCTTCTATGGATGTCTTCACTTAGAATCAAGTAATGAATTTCATCAAACACCAAACTTACTAACCCAATGGAATTACTAATAACAATAATATAGTAATCCAACTATCAAGCAATGAACATGATAAAATCAAACACTAAACTCAATTGACTGACAATCGCATTGAATTCATTGATTTTCTAAGCAATTGATGCACCTTCACTCATCTTTAAGTGAAATAGACAATACATAAAGTAGACCTTATTGTTCGCAGAAAGTTTCTCATAAATTTGATTGGACTTTTGTCAATCCCACAATGATCTTCTCTTTTATGATGCTAATGTAAGGAAAAAGTGCCAAAAAAATCCTAAACCTTTTGTTTTTATGCGGATTTAGTCCTAAACCTTTTTAAATTGTGCCGATTCAATCATTTCCAGTCAATTTTGGTCGGATTTTGCTGACTGAACATCGGTCTGCTAATGTGACCTGATCGGTGTTGACGTGGATAACTCTTAATAATATTTTCATTTTTTTTCCTTTTTTTTTCTTCTCCTTTTCTTCCTCCAGCCGGTCGCCGGGCCTCGACGACTGGCCAGAGGCAACGGTCGGCGAGGTCGACCTTGCCAGCCACCTCGCCAATGGCCGCAAGGGCAGCCTTGCGCAGGGCGGCAAGACTCGCCCTCGCCGGATCTGGCAAGGGTCATGCCTCGCTCATGGCTAGTGAGGCTCGACCTCGCTAGATTCGATGAGGGCAAGCCCCGCCAACTCGTCGAATCTGGCGAGTGAGGGGGTTTGAGCAGGGGGAGAGAGTTAGAGGGGTAGACCGCTGGCCACCACACTTGAGTCATGGCTGTCGACCTACGGCCACGCTTGGTTTCAAGCGCTGAAGCTCCGGTAGGCCTCGGTCCTTTTTTGTGCCTTGTGTTGGTCGGACCAGGTCGGAGCTCATGGTTGTCCGTCACACAAGCTCCGTCCCTGACCTTCCTTTGTTTGTTGTGCACGTCCTGGATTGTTCTTCAAGGATTCCGTTCGAGATCTGAGGGTGTTCGATCTGGGCAAGACCTGAGAGAGAGAGAGAGAGAGAGAGAGAGAGAGAGAGAGAGAACAGTTTCTTTGGCCAGTGACGGTGACGGGGAGTTGACCACGACATATAAATTGCTTCTGAGTTGGAGTTTGTAGATGGGGCTGTACGTCTCGGCCAATTCAGTGAACTTCCGATGGAGATTGCATCCTAGGAATGGGAGGTACCTAAGGAATGGCATGCCTCGGGGCCCTGGGGGCAATGGAGCCTTCGAGTTGTTTCACTTCCTGAACACGGAAAAAACCAAAAAAGTAGGTGTTGCAATTGCTATGATAAGAAATGTTGTGATAGCTCTAGGAATTGCATCATCCTCTTCTTTAGCAAGCCACAAACACAGCCAGGTACGTCCAGCGTATCCGTTTGACATTTTGGCTCACGACCATGGGAAGCAAAGTAGCCAAGCAAGAATAAGAAATTCTTTTCTTTTATTTTTTCGATTAGAAGAGAGAGAGAGGGGTTGGGTTGCCCCCTTTTAAGTCCTTCTAAAAAAGATTTCAAAAGAATTGTTTAGTTTTCAATGACCACTCACAACTTTATCATTAAAAATATCATTTATGACTTCTAAGAAAACTCCGACCTTGAAAAGACCAAATGACCCCTCATATTTTAGCATATTGTCGGTCTTTGTATGACCTTAGGCCGTTCTCATCGTCGGTCACATTCGAGTTTCCCAGCGATGTCATGCGAGGTGGAAAATCATGAGGGCATTTTTAAGTTTCTGAAATTTTAATGAGGGTAAAGTTGGAAGAAAAAAAATG
The DNA here is from genome assembly GCF_016545825.1 of Eucalyptus grandis. Classification (NCBI taxonomy): domain Eukaryota; kingdom Viridiplantae; phylum Streptophyta; class Magnoliopsida; order Myrtales; family Myrtaceae; genus Eucalyptus; species Eucalyptus grandis. The sequence goes on along the minus strand of NC_052615.1, from coordinate 31,877,520 downwards.
CATTAGTATTCTTGAATGCTAAAGCCCAAAGCTGGGTAATATTTTAGAGGACTTCAGAAGTATGATGTATTTTTCCGAAGTTCTAAAAAAGAAAAAAATTGCCAACCGACTTGCTTTTGTTGAAGGCATTTTTACCAAACCAACTCAAGCCACGCGGTGCTTTCAAATCAATTGACCGGCGGTTGCATCAATTAATAAATTCCGACTAGAACTGATCGGTTCCTGGGTCCGGTCTGGTTTTGAGGTGGAACTGGGAACCGGACCAGGAGGATCGATTCCCAAATTTCGGGACTGGAAAAATCGACCAACCGGTCCAGTAGAACTGGTAAATTTACTATTTTTGGTCAAAAATAAATTGAAAAATGGGAGATATTTGGAGGAATTAGGGTTTTTTCTTAAGAAATTTAAAAAAAGAATCATAAAGGGGTTAGGATCGGAGTATTATATGAGAGAACAAAGAAGTATAAAAGATTAACAGATATATAAGAACAAAGAATGTATAAAGATTGTATAAAAACTAAATAAAATCGCGAGAATTAAAAATAATATAAAGGGCAAAGGCAATATATAAAATATAAAGTAAGAGTATGCATAAACAAAAACCAACCATGAAGATGGTATAAACTTGTATTATATAAACTGAAAATTACATGTATTGAAAGATACAAAAACTAAAGCATCAAGTCATCCATTAGGGCGGTAATCCGCACTCCAGGGAGTATTGATGTTTATATTACAAAAAATGGTTAATCAACTATCATGTAAGTTGGTAACCCTGTATGAAACTAGGTATTTGAAAAAACTAACTTACTTTGAAACCAAAGGGTACAAGGTAAGAAAGCTTGAGACTTGAAAGGATGAGGGTTTACAAGTGGAAGAGAGGAAGAAGAAGAGAGAAGTGAGATCTGAAAATTTAGAGTCCCCTTCTTCTATGTCGAGACGGTGTATTTATATGAGGTGCTACAGTAAAAGTGCTACAGTGCTGAACAGTGTTATGTGAACAATACTAAGTGAATAGTGTAAAGTGAATAGTAAACAGTAAATGCCTATTTTGCTACAATGTATAACCTTTGCGCCGCTGTAACAATGTTGGGCATGTGATATCTTGTCTTTAATATCTATCTAGGTTGATCCCGTAGTAGTCATCTTCATTGGTGTTTCCACTGTGATGTGACTGAGAGGATCCATCTTGATTGTCTTGTGATTTGAAGGATCCACATTGTGTTCATTCCGCTTCTGAGAGCATTGTTCTGAGGATGTTGTAGTATTCCTCTATGCTCTGGACTGCAGCCAGTGCTGCACTTACAATGGATTTCTCCTATAAAAATGATGTATTTGATGGGGCTATGATTATCTAAGTTTTATGGCTGTTTAGCCATGTTTTAACCGCAGCTTCGGACCCTTGTTTATGGAATCTGAATCCATCCCACCATTTTGTCTTGTATTTTCGAACAAGTGCGAGTACTAATTTGGTGGATGTATTGTATTCAAACTCCCAAGCTGTTACCCATAAGATTTTGAATAGTATGAAGAAATGCATAAGGCATGAGAACCTTAGATCATGTGGAGTTGGTACAAAGTGTTTATGAAATATTTGATATCCCTGGTTAACTGTGGGGTGTAGTATAATGTCCATAGGACCAAAAAAATCCCACTAGGAGTCAAATTAGTTTGGTAGGCTTTGTCGTGGGAAGTTGTCTTTGAAGAATACTAGCCAAGTGTGTTGGAAATTTGTATTTTGTCTGTAGAAGACATTCCACCAAGCTTGTTGGTAGTCTCAGTAGGTATATGAGGAGGAGTATGGTAGGCTTTGGGTAAGTCTGGTTTGGAATTTTCTTGATGTATGAGGTGAATCTCCCCAGTGTTGGGTGTATAACTTTATTGATGGATATAGTGGAGTATAAGATGTTTTTTGTATTGTTTTTATCAGCAAAGTGAGAGAACCTTGCTGATTCTGTTTCCACTAGAATTTGCTCATAATAAGCAATTGTTTTGTTTGTATTGTGTAGTTTGAAAAGTCAATTTTTTGGAAAGATGTTTTTTGCGAATTTGATTGAATCTTCATCGAAGAATCCATCTTCCATAGTCAGTATTTTTTTTTTTTTTTTTTTTGGTAAGGACCACAGTTGGTATTTTTTGAAAATATATTTTGGGGAAAAATTTTGATATTTGAGAATGAGAGGTTGCTTGTGGCCTAATGACCATCTCATTCGAAATTCTTTTGTATTACGCTTGTTTTTATGTAGCAAGCAGGGAATGATTGTTGCTTACCTCAATGGCACTAGATGGTTCTTTCTTTACTGTTTTTTGTAAAGATTGGGCTAGTAATTGTAGTGTTTCTTTGGGTAGTATGGTAGCTAGTTGGTTAAAGGCTAGTATGGGTTCTTCTTTTGAAAGTGTATTTGGTATTGGGTGTTGTTGTAGAAATGACTTGTTGTTTTCTGCCATTTGGAGCCATGACTTGATAGGTGTCAAGCCATGTTGGCTTTGGTGGTGTATTAGAGGTTTCGACAATGGCTTTGCCTTTGTCTTTTTTGGATCTTGGCATGATGGTATCCCTTGTAAAAATTATCTTGTGAGAAAATCAAGTAATGAATTTGAAGAACCATTTATAAATTCAATGTCAAAATTAAATACTGAAAGTATGGCTTGATGCAATGTTTAATACGTCTTTTTGTAAAATGTCTTTGGCTGATTTGTAATCAATTCTCAAGAGAAATTTTTTATTCAATAAATCTCCTTGGAATTTTGATATAGACAAAATTATAGCAAGTATTTCTTTTTTGATTGTCGAATAATTTTGTTGGGTGGAATTCCAATGTTTTGAGATAAACAAAACAACTTGTTCTTTTTTATTATTGACTTGTTTGAGAATGCCACCATATCCTAATTCTGAAGCATCTGTTTCTACTATTTTAAAAGCAAAAGGGTCAGCTAGGTGTAAGCATGGTATTTCTTTTACATGAATCTTTATTTGTTTGACAATGTCAGTATTAACTGAAGTCCATGGCGGAGGATCCTTTCGTAAACTTTAATGTAAAGGTTTGCAAAGAATATTTATATTAGGAAAGAAATCTATAATATAATTGAGGCTACCTAAAAACCTTTGTAATTGAGTTGTCTTTAATCTCATCTAGAAATTTATCAGTAAATGAGATTGATCTTTCTATGGGAGTTATGGTGCCTAAATGGATGTAATGACCTAAAAATATAATCTTGATCTGGAAGAGTGCAATCTTAGTGGGAGAGACTACTAAACCATTTTGTATGATTATTTTTATGAAAGTAGAAAGATGTTTGAAATGATGTTCTATACTAGAGGAAAAAACTAGAACATCATCTATATAGATTATGATGTATTCTGAATAAGGATTGAAGATATCATTCATGATTCTTTGGAATTCTGAAGGGGTATTTTTGAGACCGAATGGTATAACATTCCATTCGTATTGACCAAAAGGAATTGTAAAAACTGTTTTGTACTTATCTTTTTCACTGATTTGTATTTGCTAAAATCCTGATTTCATGTCAAATTTTGAAAATATTTTTTATCTATATAATTTGTTTAACAAATCTTTTTTTATTGGGTATTGGATATCTTATACATCTAAGGGCTGTGTTTAGAGGTTTATAATTAATAACTAATTTGGGAACTCCTCTTTCTAGTTCAGCATTTTTATTGACATAAAAAGCTGAACAGCTCCAAGATGATTGGCTTTTTCTTATGAGTTTTTTATTTAAGAGATCTTGTATTTATGTTTGGCAAAATTTCAGAACTTCTTGATTCATTTGTGTAGGACGGGCTTTTGTAGGTATTTTGTTTTCAGAAAATTATTGTTCGTAAGGTAAATCAACAATATGCTTCTTTCTTTCCCAAAAAGCATTGGGTAAAGTAGAGCATATAGTCTTTTCTATGTGTTTTTGTAGAGAAGCTATCTTTTCTATGATGTTTGGTTTTATAAGATTTTCTTCTATTCTTTTGAATTATAAATTTTCTTTTAAGAATTCAAGCTGGTTTTCTTTGTCTTTTATTAGGCAATTTATTTCTGAAATAGAGTGTTCTTATGAAATATTTAGGCTTCTTTTTTATGGTTTTGTTATGAAGTTAAAAAGTGATTTTTCTATTTAGAGCATGAGTTTCAATACCTTCATTAGTAACTGTAAAAGGTTGGATTAATTGTATGAAAGGTGTTCCAAGAATAACATGTTATCTCATATTTTTAACTAAAAGAAAAGATGTTTTATAAGACATTTGGTCTTTTACTATTAAGGCTTCGGCAATTTATATTGGATATTTGATTTGTCTCCTAAGGCTGATTTTAGAGATTCAGAAGTTTTATTGAAGTATCTTGTTGGAATAAGGCCTTCTTTGATACAATTGAGATCAGCCCCTGTATCAAAGAGTGTTGTTGTTCCAATAATATACTAATTATTGATTTTTATTATTATACTCATTATTCATTTCCTAGATGTTATTTATGTTAATAACATGAGGAAGGCTGGGTCAGAAGTATTAGAAGTATTGGTGATTTCATTTTTGTCTTCTCATTTTGTCTTTCCTTTTATGACAAGAGACTTTATATTAGAAATTTCTTGTTTCATTTCTAATTGAGTCTCTTTCAAGGCTTGCATTTCTAATTTTTGTTGTTTTATTTCGTTTTGGAGATTATTAATATTTATAGGTCTAGACTGGGGTTTTTTGTTTCTATTCAGAATGTCTTTAAGATTGTAGGAAATATTGGGCTTAGTGGTAATATTCATAGAAGAGTGAAGTCTATCTAAGTATTCTTTTTTGGCTTCAGGGTTAATTATTTTATCAGCAATGCTGAGAATGAATTCTTCTTCTTTTGTTAAGACGTTTACTTCAGGAATGGGTTTTTCTGGAGAGGCGTTCTTATAATCAGAATCTGAAGAGGATTCTATTTCATTAACCTGAAAACCATCCTCTTCAAGAAGTTCATCAAAAGAAGTGTCACTATTATCTATAAGAATGTTGTTTAACTGGTATAAAATATTGTCATCTAAAAAAATTTCATTCAATTTTTTATTAATCCTACAGTATTTTGAAATATGACATTTTCTACCACAAGAGTAACATTTAATGTCTTTAAAAATTTTCCTATCAGTGTGAGGTCTATTTTGGTTATTCTGATTTCTTTGTTTATTCCTACGAGGTTGAGGTTTGTTGCGATGCTTCTTTGTTTCTTTTTCAGAAGGTCAAGTTCCTTTACATTTTGGTTTTGTTTTTTCATTATAAAAGGGATCGTATTGAGCACAAAAATCTCCTAAACTTCTATTGGTGAGAGATTGTTCTTCCTTGAGTTGTTTTTGTAATTTGATTGTATTACACATGTGTTCATTGCCTATAAACGTAAGAGACTATTTCTCCATAAGAAAGTAGATCATAAGGAATTTGGCCACTGTATTATTCTCTAATTCTATCTCTAACCTCTTCACCTATTATTTGGAGGTAAACCAGCTAAGAATTTTTCTTTCCAAAAGGGTTGATTGCAGTCAGGTCTAATAAGAACCCTTTGAAGGAAGAGTTCTTTGTATTCTCTAAATTTCCCTAAGGATTTGCAGCGCATATTAGATAAGAGATCTTGGTTTCTATCTTTAATATGTGAAGGGTCTCATATGAAGTGTTGTGAAATGGAATGGATAAGAGTATTCACCGCATCTTGGATGAGATGTCCTTGATCATCATCTATGCATTAGCCAAAGTCATCGATTTTATAGGCAGTTAAAATTTGTATTATTTGTTCATCAGTCAAATAATTATCCCACCAACATTTTAGTTGTCCAATAAATCCGGCTACTAAAAGATTAGTAACAACATGATCAGAAACATCTTACTGTATTTTGTAGGTATTGGCAAGCATTACCATGTTTTTTAAAATATTCATGATATTGTTTTCGGCCACACCATCTATATTCCATTCATAAATGGCATCTGGAGAGTATTTATTCTGTTTTTTTTTTTTTTTTTTGTGATGATTCTTCTTGGGCGATATCAGGTGGGGTAACTCTACTATAATAGAGTTTTTGAGGTTGTCTCCAATTAAGTTTGTTTACCTCAGCGACTAATTCATTATTAGAGTCACTAGAGGGTTTAGTCAAGGTACTAATGGTAGGTTGGTCTGGGGTGTCGTTAATAATTAGTCCTTGGAATTTAGGAGTGTCTAGTATAGGAGCAGGCTCTATCTTTGATTTCCTTAGGATTTTTTTCTTTTGTTCTATGGCTTTGGCAAACTCTGGGCTAAGATTTTTTCGGGAATTCAAAGGCCTTAAAAATGGGCTTTTTGAGTGTGTCAACTTGTGGTGTAATAAGTTGAGTAGGATTCTGGATGGTGGATTCTATCATATTCAACTGTTTTCCTATGGTCACCAAATGTTGATTTGTATAATTGTTTTGTTCAATGACTTTGTGAGTGTAAAGAGAGTCTCCTGTGTCTGGAAGCCTAAAAGGAATAGCTATTACCTCGCTATCACCATGTTGTATTTTTATTCTCCTAAGAGGTGGATGATTGGATTCTATGGTTTCACCATTATCAAGTTTCCACTTATAATGATGATCTCAAACAATTATTTCTTTTGGTTCTAGGAATTGTTCTTCTAACCAATCAAAGAAAAATATATGGACTTCATATTCATATATGTAGTCGTAATATTTTTGCTTGATGTATTTTGTTTTATTAGCAAAGGTTTTGAAAAACCATTCCCTGATTTGTCTGTTGTTTTCAGAATTAAATTCTTTATTAAGGAATGTCTTGTTTAGTTCAAAATGGTTTTCTAAAACATTAAGCCCAGCATCTATCATCTGTGAATAAGTAGGAGAATGATGAGGAGAATTTGTGTTTTCCAAGACAGGTTCAAGCTGATTTTGTTGGTAAATAGGCCTGGAAATTCCTGATCTATTGTCTAAACCACTAATTTCAGGTTCAAGTGGTATCTTGGGATTATTTCTAGTGGTATTAGGAGGTAAAAGTGTCGTATCACATGTGGGAGTGTCTCTATGTGTACTTGGAGGAATGGTGATTATAGGTGAAAGATTGGGATTAAGATCTACCGACCTTGTATAAGAAGTATAAAAAGGACTAGATCTTGAATCGAAAGATCTTCAAGGAAATCTAATGGTAACTCTTCCTTCTAGATGTTGAATAACATTGGTCGAACTAGTATTTTGAACAACTTGTTGAGGGATTTGGTTTTCTAATTCCCATTGTTCTGGTAAAGTGACTTGATTCCAATTAATAAACCTAGGAATAGTTGTATTTGCTCTAGAAATGTCAGTCCGGAGGAGAAGTGTTTCTCCTCGTGGACTATGTTTGAAAGCATTTTCTCCAAAGGGAAAGGCTATGGCTTTGTAATGGATCCTATAGACAAGAGCTAAAGGAATAGATCCATCTGCTACTTTGTAATTATGGGTTTTGATTTGGAGTGTGAGGGCTTTAAGAATACTTTTATCCTTAAGAGAAACTAAGAAATTAGGGTAACGGTCAAAATGTATTGGTGCTTTGTAGAGACTTGTTTCTACTGTACCAAGGATGGATTTATCATAGTTCAAGAGACGAGAATCTCATAAAACTAAGAGAATTGATGTATTAAGACGTTCTTTTGTAAGAGGTTTAATTTCTACTTGGACTAGTCCTATATGAATGTAATTGTATTTTTGTTATGCTTTTGGATGGACTCTTTATTTAAAAGATGTATTTTTTCATAGGAATTGGAAAGAGGAACATCTCTTTCTTTAGTGGCTATGACATAGTCTGATTTTTTGAAAAATTTTAATTTTGATTGTTTGTATGCTTCCTTAAGCTGTATTTTAGGAATTCCCCAATTTTCTATAGATTTGTTGAAATCTTCTATCGTTACTTCTTCTCTATGTAGAGGACTTGAATCTGAGTCCATTTGTGATAAAGAACTAAAAGATGTAGATCTTCTATGTAAGCTCATACTTAAGATCAGAACTATTCCTTATTCAGAATCGTTACAAAGCTAAACCAACGGTCTAACAGACACTCAAGAACTTACGGCCGGTTTGGGTGGTTCTCAGTGCACACCCCAAATTCTGACCACCCATGACACGTTAACATCTAATGGACGAGTCCTTCAATTATGTGCCGTTGTATGAGGCACACCTTTTTTTTTTTTGGCCAAGCTACTTTGTAAGCTTTTTTTTTTTTTAAACTGTCCTAAGTAGGCATCTAACTTCATAAGAAGGTGTTGTATATACTAATTAACTTATTTTTCGATTTCATCTATTGAAAAAAAGAAACAAAGAAATTTTGATTAAAAAAACATGTCACTTGTAAGTTTTTTTTTAAAAAGATTTCTCAAGATCTCCAAATCAACAAAAACAATGCAAAATCAGCCGGTCCAAGTGGTCCCCAATTTTGGCGATTCCCAATGCACACCCCTAATTCTGACCACGGTTTGGGTGATTCCCGGTGCACTTCCCTAATTCTGACCACCCATGACACGTTAACATCCAATGGATGAGTCCTTCAATTATGTGCAATTGTATGAGGCACACCTTTTTTTTTTTTTGGCAAAGCTACTTAGTAAGCTTCTTTTAAAAAAAAAAAAAATTGTCCTAAGTAGGCATCTAACTTCAGAAGAAGGTGCTGTATATACTAATTAACTTATTTGTCGATTTCATCTATTAAAAAAAACAAAGAAAATCCAATTAAAAAAACAACACGTCGCCTGTAAGTTTTTAAAAAAAAAGATTTCTCAAGATCTCCAAATCAATGAAAACAATGCAAAATCAGCCGGTCCAAGTTGATTGAAGGCGTGCCTCATACAATGGAACATAATTGAAGGACTCATCCATTGGATGTTAACGTGTCATGAATGGTCAGAATTAGGGGTGTGCATCGGGAATCGCCCAAACCGAGGACCACCTAGACTGGCCAATTTTGGGCGGTCGATTAAAAAAAAACCAGGGACCACCTAGACCAGCCGATTTTACATTGTTTTCATTGATTTGGAGATCTCAAGAAATCTTTTTTAAAAATAACTTACAAGTGACATGTTGTTTTTCGAATCAGAACCTTTTTTTTTCAATAGATGAAATCGACAAATAAGTTAATTAGTATATACAGCACCTTCTTCTGAAGTTAGATGCCTACTTAGGACAGTTTAAAAAAAAAAAGCTTACTAAGTAACTTGGCCAAAAAAAAAAGAGGTGTGCCTCATACAACGGCACATAATTGAAGGACTCGTCCATTGGATGTTAACATGTCATGGGTGGTCAGAATTAGGGGTGTGCACCGGGAATTGCCCAAACCGTGGTCAGAATTAGGGGTGTGCATTGGGAATCGCCCAAATTGGGGACCACTTGGACCGGCTGATTTTGCATTATTTTTGTTGATTTGGAGATCTTGAGAAATCTTTTAAAAAAAAAAAAAACTTACAAGTGACATGTTTTTTTAATCAAAATTTCTTTGTTTCTTTTTTTTCAATAGATGAAATCGAAAAATAAGTTAATTAGTATATACAACACCTTCTTATGAAGTTAGATGCCTACTTAGGACAGTTAAAAAAAAAAAAAAACTTACAAAGTAGCTTGGCCAAAAAAAAAAAAAGGTGTGCCTCATACAACGGCACATAATTGAAGGACTCGTCCATTAGATGTTAACGTGTCATGGGTGGTCAGAATTTGGGGTGTGCATTCAAGAATACTAATGCATTTTTTTTCTTCCAACTTTACCCTCATTAAATTTTCAAAAACTCAAAAATGCCCTCGCGATTTTCCACCTCGCATGACATCGCCGGGAAACTCGAATGTGACCAATGATGAGAACGGCCTAAGGTCATACAAAGACCAACAATATGCTAAAATATGAGGGGCCATTTGGTCTTTTCAAGGTTGGAGTTTTCTTAGAAGTCATAAATGATATTTTTAAAGATAAAGTTGTGAGTGGTCATTGAAAACTAAACAATTCTTTTGAAAAAAAAAAAAAATTAGAAGTAGTTAAAAAGGGGGCAACCCAACCCCTCTCTCTCCTCCGACCGAAAAAAAAAAAAAAAAACACTCTCTCAATAGGATTAGAAAGGCTCATGCATGCTTAGGGTGCGCATGGCAACGTTTCTATTTCAGGGAACTATTTCTTTTCAGAAATAGTTTTTTTCTATTTCTACTTCGGGAATAATTTTTAAATAAAATAAGGTGTTTGATTTGAAGATCTCCAGAAATATATATATTTTTTAAAACTTACAGGTGACGTGTTGTTTTTCTATTCGGAATTTCTTTGTTATTTTTTTCAATAGATGAAATCGACAAATAAGTTAATTAGTATATACAACACCTTCTTCTGAAGTTCGATGCCTACTTAGGACAGTTTTTTTTTTTTAAAACTTACTAAGGGTGTGTTTGGTTGTGTTTTTTTTTGTTTTTAAACACTTTTTTTGTTTTTTTTGTTCTTTTGTTCCCAGGAACAAAAAGAAAAGAAACAAGAAACACAAATTTTGTGTTTCTTGTTTCGAAACACTTTTGAGAAACACTTATTTTTTATTTTCTTTTTCTCTTATTTTCTTGTTCTTTTTCTTTTGGCCAATCGCCGGCCTCGGCCATGGCCGACGACCGGCCGACAAGGGCCGGCGGCCTCGCCAAGCCACGGCGAGGCTCGCCGGCCCCGGCGAGGCCGAGGCTCGCCGTCCCCCGGCGAGGCCAAGGCTCGCCGTAGCTGGGCGAGGGTCGGCCTCGCCATGGCTAGGCGAGCTCGAGCTCGCCCAGATCCGGCGAGGCCGACCTCGCCCAGCCATGGCGAGGCCGACCTCGCGCCGGCCCGGGGGCAACCTCGATCTCGCCCGGGCGGTGGCCCGGCGAGGCCACGCCCGCCCGCCGGGCGAGCTCAGCCTCGCCGGATCAAGGCGAGGCCGACCCTCGCCGGCGACCAGCCAAAAGAAGAAAAAAAAATGAAAAAGAAAAAAAGAAAAAAAGGAAAAATAAGAAAAAAAATAGAAAAAATAAAAGAAATAAAAAAATTATCCAAATTTACCAAACATGTTTCTGTTTATTTTTTATTCCCGGAACAAGTTTACCAAACGCGTTGTTTTGTTCAAAAATTGTTCCCCGGAACAGAAACACTTTTTTCTATTTCTGTTCCCTGGAACAATTTTTAAACAGAAACGCAAACAAACGCACCCTAAGTAACTTGGCCAAAAAAAAAGGGGCATGCCTCATACAATGAAACATAATTGAAGGACTCGTCCATTGGATGTTAACGTGTCATGGGTGGTCAGAATTAGGGGTGTGCACCGGGAATCGCCCAAACTAGGGACCACCTGGACCAGCCAATTTTGGGCGGTCGATTAAAAAAAAATTGGGGATCACCCTGGACCGGCTGATTGGATGTTAACGTGTCATGGGTGGTCAGAATTAGGGGTGTGCACCGGAAATTGCCCAAACCGAGGACCACCTTGACTGGCTGATTTTGGGCGATCTGGTTCCTAGTTCCAAGGTGCGAACCGGACTGGTTAATTTTATATATATATATATATATATATATATATATATATAAATTTCTAAAGAAAAACCCTAATTCCTCCAAATTTTTCACATTTTTCATTTTATTTTTAACCAAAAATAGTAAATTTACCAGTTCTATCGAACCGGTCGGTCGGTTTTTCCAGTCTCGGAATTTAGGAACCGATCCTCCCAGTCCGGTCCCTAGTTCCACCTCGGAACTGGATCGAACCAGGAATCGATCAGTTCTAGTTGGAATTTATTAATTGATGCAACCACTAGTTAATTGATTTGAAAGCACCGCATGACTTGAGTTGGTCTGGTAAATGCCTTCGACAAAAGCAAGTCGGTTGGCAATTTTTTTCTTTTTTAGAACTTCGGAAAAATACATCATACTTCTGAAGTCCTCTAAAATATTACCCAGCTTTGGGCTTTAGCATTCAAGAATACTAATGCATTTTTTTCCAACTTTACCCTCATTAAATTTTCAAAAACTCAAAAATGCCCTCACAATTTTCCACCTCACATGACATCGCCGGGAAACTCGAATGTGACCGACGATGAGAACGGCCTAAGGTCATACAAAGACCAACAATATGCTAAAATATGAGGGGTCATTTGGTCTTTTCAAGGTCAGAGTTTTCTTAGAAGTCATAAATGATATTTTTAAAGATAAAGTTGTGAGTGGTCATTGAAAACTAAACAATTCTTTTGAAAAAAAAAAATTAGAAGGAGTTAAAAAGGGGGCAACCCAACCCCTCTCTCTCTCTTTCGACCGAAAAAAGAAGAAAAAAGAAACACTCTCTCAATAGGATTAGAAAGGCCCATGCACGCTTAGGGTGCGCATGACAACATTTCTATTCCAGGGAACTATTTCTTTTCAGAAATAGTTTTTTTCTATTTCTACTCTAGGAACAATTTCTAAGTAAAATAAGGTGTTTGGTAATTATACAAAATTTCTATTCTTGGAATAGAAAAATAATAGAAATGCGTTTGGTAAAAATTTATAATTTTTTGTATTTGTTTGTTTTTTCTTCTTACTCACGGACCGCCGATCGCTACTCGTCGCCACACGACTACGCCGCATGACCATCGCACGACCGTTGCACGATTGCCGCACAACCGCCGACTGTCGCTGCTGACCGCCACCGCAAGATTGCCGCCCATAGCCCATGGGCCGCAGGAGGGGGTGGTGGCCGGTGAGCTTTGGGCGGCAGTCATGCGGTGGCAATCGGCGGCGACGGTCATGCCACAAGGGTAATCACGCCCTTACCCAAACAAAGCGTGGGTTGATGGCCCTCATTGGTTTAGGGTTAGGAAAAGTAAGAAAAAAATAAAAAATATTAGAAATACTTTTAGAAAATGCCAACGTTAGTGTTGGTCATGCCACGTGGAACAGTCAGCGTCTACATTAATGATTTTTAGTTAAAATTGGCCTAATGGACTCAATTAGCAAAACATAAAAAAGTTTAGGACTCAATTAGCAAAATTAAAATATTTATGACTAAATTGGCAAAAATGTAGTAGGTAAAAGTACATAGAGGAGTTTTTGGTCACAACAATTTATTATACAGTGCGCTCGTAAATTACATCAAGTGCTTGGGGGCCAATAATTTTTGTAATAATATTTGTGAAATTCTTTATGAGATTGGGAGATTATTTTGTGAGAAATTGTAAGAGTTAAAAACGTTGTATGAGTTTGTGGATGTAATTGTGGATTGGGATAAACAACAAAATTATTTTAATGATTCCACTGTGATTGTAATTTCATTGCATCACTTGATTGATAGTATAATCTCGTGTCAAATAGGTCACACCAACCGAATCATATAAAGTCAGTGTTTCCTTATTATATTTATTCTTCGCACTATGCTGCAAGCGAACCGCCTCTTGACAATTTAGTTAAATTAATTTGTCAAAATTACGATTAGTTATATACCGTTAAAGTCGACCTTTAATCCTCATCGCACAGCTTCCCGATAACATATATTACTTCCGGCAATATATTCACCGTAGCATTACGCTTGTTCAATCATTGTACTCATTTTGACAGTTTTCTGCAATTCTCGTTTTTTGTTCTTGTGTCGGTGGGGGCAAACCAGAACCACTGGATTCCCTTATCAACTTCTCGTTTATCATCTACAAGAGACCCACTCCTCCATAGGAAGACCATATATACTTAGTGTAATAAAAGAATTTCTTATTCTTGCTTGGCTACTTCTCTTCCCGTGCTCGCCAGCCAAAATGTCAAACGGATACGCTGGACGTGCCTGGCTGTGTTTGTGGCATGCTAAAGAAGAGGATGATGCAATTCCTAGAGCTATCACAACATTTCTTATCATAGCAATTGCAACACTTACTTTTTTGGTTTTTTCCGTGTTCCGGAAGCGAAACAACTCGAAGGCTCCATTGCCCCCAGGGCCCCGAGGCGTGCCATTCCTCGGGTACCTCCCATTCCTAGGAAGCAATCTCCACTGGAAGTTCACCGAATTGGCTGAGACGTACGGCCCCATCTACAAACTCCAACTCGGAAGCAAGTTATATGTCGTGGTCAACTCCCCGTCACTGGCCAAAGAAATTGCTCGGGACCAGGACATGACTTTTGCCAATCGCGACCCGAACATCGCCGCCACCATCTCGTCATACGGCGGAAGGAATATTGCCTTCGCAAGCCAGGGGCCTTATTGGAGGAATCTCCGCAAACTGTTTGTACGGCATTTAATGAGCAATGCAAGCCTCGATGCCTGTTACGACTTGAGAAGACAGGAGGTCAGGAAAGTTCTGAGGGATCTGTATAGAAAATCCGGGGTGCCGGTAGATATCGGGGAGTTGACCATTCTGATCTTGATTAACGCGATGATGGCGATGCTGTGGGGAGGGACGCTTAAGGGAGAGAAGCGCGAAGCCGCGGGTGCCGAGTTTCGAAAGGTGGTGGAAGAACTCATGGTGCTCTTAGGTAGTCCGAATGTTTCGGACTTCTTCCCAGCGCTCGCTTGGCTTGACCTGCAAGGAGTGGAAAGGGACATGAAAAGGGTGAATCAGTGGTTTGATGATTTTCTTCAGTCTGTTATCGATTGCGCAACCGGAGGAAGAACAAATGAACTGTTCAAGAAGGAAGGAGAATCTGAAAGAAATGAACAAAAAAGGGACTTTTTGCAGATTTTCCTGGACGTGGAGATGGATCTTGAAGATAACCATTCACCAATGGACAAGAATAGAGCTCTCAAAGCCATTCTTAAAGTAAGTCTATACAGCTAGGTGACTAGTTCTTATATGAATATACGTGATTATTTTTTGCCCTGATGCACCAGAAAATATGGTTAATCATCTTTGGCAATTCTGCTCTTGGTAGATTTCATTTCATATCCTCCATAATCATGAGTTAATGTTGAGCGATTATTAAAAGAGTATCGTTCTCATTTTCCGATCTATGTCAACCCTAGAGTACCATAATTTTCAACCAGCGTCCTATACAATAGTGAAACAAATATAGTAATTTAATCTCTTTCCATGTATCTTGTTTCGCATCCTGCTGTCTTACTTTGGTTGTATCCAATCTTGCCCTCTGCATCACAAAAAGCTCCATATTCTTGACTCGAACATCGATTCTTCTCTATTACAGTGTTTCATCAAGTATTCAGCTTTATCAAACATAATAGCATTTACTCTTCCTAATGAAATTTCGACTGTGTGGAGTAGGACATCATGATTGGCGGGACCGATACAACTTCAACAATGGTCGAGTGGGTGATGGCAGAGTTGCTGCGGAACCGAAATATGATGGACAAAGTAATCCACGAGCTGACAGAAGTCGTGGGGGACGACAAGATGGTCGAAGAGCACCACTTGCCCAAATTAAAGTACCTCAATGCTGTCATCAAGGAAGCATTTCGCTTGCACCCAGCGCTACCCTTATTGGTGCCTCGGACCCCTCATGCTTCTTGTGTCGTGGGGGGTTACATGATACCCAAGGGCAGTAACGTATTCCTGAACGTGGGTTACATCCACAGGGACCCCACGATTTGGGACAGACCATTGGAGTTTAGACCCGAGAGATACTTGGAAGATCCCAGCAAGTATGACCTCTCGGGCAACGACTTCACATACATGCCTTTCGGTTCTGGTCGAAGGATGTGCGCAGGGCTTCCACTGGCAGAGAGGATGCTAACGTTTTCTTTGGCCTCTCTTTTGCATTCATTCGAGTGGGAATTACCGCAAGGGGTGGAGCTGGAACTATCGGACAAGTTCGGGATTGTGGTCAAGAAATTGAATCCCCTGGTGGCCATTCCCAGGCCGAGTTTGTCCACTCCAGAGCTCTACATGTCGAGATAGATCTTTCATTAGAGTCTCAGAACTCTTCATTTCAATTCTACAGAATAAAAGCATCCTGCCAGTATGTTAGATGTAGGAGAAAGGATTCATGTTGTCTATTGGTTCTTTAGATTAGTTCAACTCGAAGATGAAGTCATGTGATTAAGCGCAAAACATTTGGGGTCTTGCATATATATTTGATTACGGGTTATCAAGAGGCAGTTCGCTTGCAGCATAGTGCGAAGAATAAAACATAATAAGGAAACACTGAATTTATATGATTCAGTTGGTGTGACCTATTTGATGAGGAGTACAACACAAGATTACACTATTGATCAAGTGATGCAATAGAGATTACAATCACAGTTGAGTCATTAAAATAATTTTGTTGTCATCTCAATCCACAATTACATCCACAAATTCATACAACGTTTTTAACTCTAACAATTTCTAACAAAATGATCTCCCAATCTCATAAAGAAATTCACAAATATTATTAGAAAAATTATTGGCCCCCAAGCACTTGATGTAATTCTCCAAAAAGTTCTAAACCTACTATATTTTTGCCAATTTAGTCCTAAACATTTCAATTTTGCTAATTGAGTTATTCGGCCAATTTTAACTAAAAACACTAACATAGATGCTAACCGTCCCACGTGGCATAACTAGTACTTACGTTGGCATTTTCTAATAGTATTTTTAATATTTTTTATTTTTTATTTTTTTCTTACTTTTCCTAACCCTAAACGGATGAGGGCCAGCAACCCTCGCTTGGTTTGGGCAAGGGTGTGATTACCCTTGTCGGGCAAAAGCAAAGGTGTTCACGTGCAAACAAATCCAACAGCCACTCACCTAGCCTAAGTAAGGCAAGGGTCAAGACACTCTTGCCGAAATCTGAATGGGGCATCATGGCCTTCACCTGGATTTAGGCAAGGGTCGACAGCCCTTGCCTAGATCTAGGTGGGGGCCAACAAGGGTGCAAAGGCCCTCACCCATGGTTAGTGAGAGGAGTACACCAACCCTTGCCTAACAATGGTTAGAATAAAAAAACTAAATATAAAAATAAAAATTGAAATATATTAAAATATTATTAAAAATTATTTGTGTTCACACTAATCATACCTTGTAAGATGGTCGATATTTACGTCAGCAATTTCCGATAAATTTTAGCTGGATAGACTCATCTAGCAAAATATGAAAAATGCCTAGGCTTTCATTGGCAAATTTGAAACGTTATGACTGAATTAATAATGATGTAATATGTTTAGGACTTTTTAAACAGTTTTTCACAACAAAGACCAACAACATGCTAAAATGAGAGGGGTCATTCGGTCTTTTCAAGGTTGGAGTTTGCTTAGAAGTCGTAAATGATATTTGTAAAAATAAAATTATGTGAGCGGTCATTCAAAACTAAACAATTTTTGTTTTTTCGGAAGGGTTAAAAAGGGAGCAACCCAACCCAACCCTCCCGCTCCTTTCGACCAAAAAAAAAAAAAGAAAAACTGCCCGCTCCCCCCCCGGGCTCTCTCTCTCTCTCTCTCTCTCTCACATAAGAGTAGAAAGGCCCAGATATAACTTTTGTACGAAACGCGGGGCTCTTTGTTTTGTGAATTTAGAACCAGATATAACTTTTCCGTGTGATTTAATGTGCTAATTAGAATTTTTTAAATCTAGTTCTTGTCCTAGATTGCTTTTATAGCTTTGAAAGCTTGCGCACAAAAGAAAATGCAAATTTTGCTAATTCAAGTGCATAATGCGTTTAGGATCTCAAGATATTAACGATTTAGCTAAACATATTTATTAAAATTACGGGTTGTTATATACCATTAAAGTCGACCTTTCACCCTCATCGAATGGCAGCACATATTACTTCTGGCAATATATACGCCATAGCATTTCACTTGCTCAATCGGCCGGCCAGGCCTCAGCGCTAGGCCTGAAATATCGGCCTCTATCGATCATGTTCAGAGCATGTTCTCAGCAAGACATAACGTTACTTTGCACGGTTTTGTGCTGCTTTGGTTGGGATATTCTTTAGATCGGTTCAACCAGAAGATGAAGTCTTTCCTTTCTTGCGCTGGAAGGATATATATTCAATCGACTGCCGAGTGCATACGACCATTTCATCAGTTATCCAGAATTAAGGAATCGACCATGGCTGCTTGACCGAAGGAGGAGGTCCTGAAGCCGAGCTTCCACAGCGCGCAATTCTCATAGCTTCAGCAACAATGTTTACATAGAGGGTGGATTATTAGCTCCATAGATATGTACAGCTGAGTACATCAACAATGTTCACATTATAGCCAGGCCGGTTCGGCTATCAACGTTGGGGACCAAGTGTTCGCGGCTGCTTTCAACGTGGTTACAAGCATGATCTGGGGTAACACTATTAGAGGCGAAGAGATGGCAAGGCTTGGGGCAGAATTTCGGCAGATCATAACAGAGATGACAGTTTTGGCGATCAAGCCGAACATCTCGGACTTCTATCCAGGCTTGGCCCGGTTCGACTTGCAAGGCATAGTGAAGAGGATGAAGGTTTTAGCCAACAGGTTTGACAGTTCATTCAACATGGTGATTGCTAAGAGGTTGCAGATGGACAAAGAAGGTTGGAACCAAAACATTGGTGATGAAGTCAATTCGACTCAGGACTTTTTGCAGTATTTGCTTAGACTAAAGAAAGAATGAGACTCAGATGTTGATGCACCATTCACCATGACTCAACTGAAAGCCCTACTTCTGGTATGTGCATTCATTGTTTAAAAATTAGATCTCCTCAAATACATTATATAGCAACGAGATAAACGTAATTAAATTAAAGACATTGAAATTTATAACATCATTCTATCTATCATCCACACCAATGGAATATTATCAAATTTTACTTATTTTTGTCATCCAACTCCAAATATTTCGTCAGATGTTACAACAACAACAAAATATTGAAAGGTTAAGACATGAGTCTATATTGAGTGTTTAATTAATGGAGAACGCATTAACTCTTGAACCCTAGGTTTAGAAACTAATGAGAACATGGCCAAATAAAAATGTTCCCTGAAAACTAATGTTAGCATCTTCACTTATTTATTTGTCAATGTGCTCTTCCACCCCCTGGCACAATTCTCTATCCAGTAGAATTATCACTACTAAAAAAGGTACAACAAGTGACAAGCGATAAGCCGTCCCTAAAAGCTGAAAAAGTCATCCCGGATGTTCATTGGCAACGCCAAACCATAGTCACACTAGCATCTAAATAGAACTAGTGACTAAGGGTGATTGGTTTTCGGTCCAATTTCCGATTCCATAAATTAGGAATTAGACCGAGAGAACTTATCTCCATTTTTGGGACCAGAGATCGAATTGGACAATTCCATACTGGAAATCGGACTAACCGGTCTGGTCTAGTCTAGTTCGATTCAATGGAACTAGTCACTTAGCAAAAAAAAAATTAAAAAACTCGAGTTATTACAATTTTAGGTTTTATTGCTATTTTTAAGAAATTAAAAATATATATTTTTTAAAAAGTCGATCCGGTCTGTGTGTCTAGCCCGATCCGATTCCCCTTGGAACTGAGAACCTAACTAAAAATACCAGTTCCATTTTTATGGAACCGGGAACTCGACCAAACTGGCCAATCTGGTCCGGGCGATTCCCTATCCGAGTGGTTTAGTATGCTCACCCTTACTGAGTGATGGTTATGTGAAGCCTCTTACAAAACTTTTTAAAAAAGGCTAGAGGTCCCATCACAAAAAGAATGCTGTGGAGACGATCTCCCTACCCTAGATATAGCTTGAGAATTTTTGCACTTCATACAATGACTTCATTATCTATACTCCAATTTTAACATATCATGTGATGATTATGCACGGACAGGACATGATAGCGGGAGGGACCGAGACGAGCTCCAATTCGGTCGAGTTCGCCATGGCCGAGATGATCAAGAACCCCGAAGTGATGTCCAAAGCCCGACAAGAGCTTGAGCAAGTAGTAGGTGAAGACAACAGAGTAGAAGAGTCGCACTTACACCACCTCTCCTACTTAAAAGCAGTCATGAAGGAGACTCTAAGGTTGCACCCCGGCCTTCCAATATTGGTGCCTCATTACCCTAGGGAGACCTGCATCATCGCGGGCTACATGGTCTCGAAGGGCTCTCAAGTCTTGATCAACACGTGGGCCATCCATCGCAACCCATCCGTTTGGAAAAACCCGTCGACTTTTGACCCGGAGAGGTTCGCGGATGCGGACAGCAAGTGGGACTTCAACGGCAATGACCTGAATTACATACCGTTCGGATCGGGCCGCAGGATTTGCCCCGGGACAGCGATGGGGGAGAGGATGGTGCTGTGCTCGCTGGCTACGCTTGCGCACTCCTTCGAATGGAAACTGCTGAGGGGCAGTGCGGAGAAGCTGGATGTTTCGGAGCGGCTTGGCATCGTTCTGAAGAAGAAGGAACCTCTTGTCGCGATACCTACGCCGAGGTTGTCTGATTCCGCACTCTATGAGTAAGCAAGATGAGTGTTCGATTGATTAGCACTAGTTGGATGTATAAAATAAAATATTTCCAACAAATAGTAGGAAAATTAATGAAGCTTCTGTATGATAGAAGGAAAATTTGTCTATACACAAGTGTGCCCTAAGCTTGTCAATGTATGAGGGGCAATACTCAGCCATAAGTTTGAGAGTTGTTGCGCACCTAATTACGAAGATTTTGTAAACGAGCATTTACGGACTCTAAATATCTAAAGCAAGAATTTTATTTTTCATTTTTAAAACATTAATTTTTTTTTTTGTGTGTCATATACACATTTAGTACATTGAAAATGAAAGTCTTTATTTATAAAGTTTGGTTAACGAGCATGTCGCGACCTAAATTTCAGGTGCACCACCTATGGTTTAGGTTAATGGATTGTTAAGCCTAGACTTAACTCAGGCTCTCCCAAACCCATACCAATTCGCGACTTAGGTTCAAGTTCTTAACATGCAGTTGATTTTCAATTAGGAGTCGCCACTAATCTATTTTCGGTGGGTAGATTAGAAACCCAAGTAAAGTAATGGGAGAATTACTTCACTCCTACGAACTAGAGATTGTGAGTTCGGGACTTGGTTACACTAGATTTCTCTAATGCCCTTCGGTACCATTCTTTTTTATTTTCAAAAATGTTTTTTGCAGGCAGCTTGAATTGATTTTAATTTATCTTCCTAACATGTGAGGTAATCATGCGGGTGCGTAAACCACCAATTTAACACCCAAGAAAGCGATGAATAAATTGCAGGACTTACCTCATAGCAACGAAAGCATCTGCAGTGTTAGATCAGAATTCACATCGACAGTCTAAATATGATTTCTAATGAACACGCAATTTCTCTTTTTTTCTTATTTAATGAAAATCATGCAATATGCAATGCATACTATTAATCTAACATGGAATAATATGACATGATAATACGGCCTAACTATATGATGCAAATGCGATGTTTTTTTGTTTTCTTAATAAGCATGCAATCTATCCTAGAAAATAAAACTAATTTATTCTAAGACATTTTTTTTTATTTTTTTTCATGAAATTCGGAATTAGAAAAAGTGAGAATTATCTATCTAAATTAAAATGTCATCTAATTTGTATTAGGAATGAGGTTAAACCAAATCCTAATTTAAGCTAGAATGTTATCCTAATTTAGAAATTCCTAACTAAAATGCAAGCTATCTAAAAAATTTCTTAAATTTAAAACTATTATCTAGAATTAAACTTATGAAATTTTACCCTAAAATGCAATGGTATGCAAAGAGTGCCAAAATTCTAATTTTTTTTTTTTTATGTTTTTGTATTAATTTCGAAATTAAAAATTGCCAAGTAATTAAACATGAAACCTAAGTTAAAACTAGCAACCTAAATTGATCGATTTGATTTTCTTTTTTTTTTCTTTTTTTTAATTCGAAATAAAATTCCTATTCTAAATATGCAAACCATAAAACAAGAAATAAACTTAATTCTAACCTACATGAAATGCAAATGCAATTTTTGTATTTTTGAGATAAACAAAACAATCAAAAGATATCAAATCCTCCATGGTTGTTTCGCTAATAAAATTAATAAATTGATCTTAAGCCTTAAAGATCAAAATATCAATTTTATTCCCGCGTGATTAATTGTTCTATCTAAAGCCTTATAGATGAAATAAAAATCATTGTGCGGTTGCGAATTAGGTAGTACATCGGGGATTTTCAAACATGCATCAAGAACTAATTCAAATAAAGAAACGAAAACATAAAATAACATAACATAAAAACGAAATATTAAAGATAAAATAACATAAAATAAGATAGATCTACCTAATAAAAAAACCTACCTAATTTGAACTTTTTCCAAATTTGCCTTAATGGGTGGTGCTTTGTGGACCACGATGGAGACTCAGCTCACGGCTGGGATGGCTGCTGCTGCTGCGACGGGCGACTGTGGGCAGTGGGCACGGTCGTCGGAGCTCCGGCGAGGGACAGCAAGCTCGGAGCAGGCAGCGAGTTGCTGTGGTAGTGTCGCTCAGAAGGGGACGGCGGCTGGCGGAGCTAGGCGGGTTCGAGCGGCTGCTGCAACGGCGTGCAGCGGAGTCGGGCAGAGGAAGGCGCGGCAGCAAGGGGTGGAGCTTCGGCAATTGACGGAACGGCAAGGGCAACGGCGATGAAGCTTCGGGCGGTCAGAGGTGCCGGGTCGTCGCGGGTCGATGCGCACAGCAGGCGAGGCGGCGCACGGCGGAGGTGGAGGTGCGGCGTCGGCTGGTCGTCGATGACAGAGGCGGAGGTGGAGGCTGGCTGTGGGCGTCGGGCACGAGGCGTAGCAGCAGTGATGGCGCGGGCTGCAGGCGTAGAAGCGGGCGCTCGTGGCGTCTGGTGCTCGGAGGAACTGAGCGGCGGTGGAGAGCAGTGGCGGGTTGCTGGTCTTCAGCTCAGGGCAGCGTCGGCGTGGGCTCTGGACGCTGGGTCCCGGGTTGCAGGTGCTGCGGTGCAGTGACGAGCCGCTGCGGAGGTGCTGCTCGTCTCGCGAGGGATTGAGCGGCGGTGGAGAGCAGTGACGCCAGGCGTTGGTGCAGATCGGGAGCTCGTGTAGCGGTGATGCAGAACGACAAGCGGGCGCGGTGGTGCGGCGAGGAGGCTCGCGTACTTCTGCAGGTCGTGTTCGGGGGGTTTGCAGCAGTAGCGGCGGAGCTCGTGGCGTCAGGTTGCTGGCGTGAACGGGCGGGAAGAGGAGCAGCAGCGGTTGGTTTCAGAGACGGGCGGAAATGCGCTGCGACCGGCGGGCGAAGGTGGCGCGGGCTGCTGGCGTCGGGCGCGGGTTGCTGCAGGAGACGGATGAAGGTGCTGCGGTGGGGCGGCGATGAGCAGGCTGAGGGCTGCAACAGTGACGGTGTTCGGAGCTCCGGCGACCGCGAGACAGCAGCTGCGGTGGGGGAGTTGCAGGCGTCGCTCGAAGCCTCGAGCTGCAGGAGGCGGGCGAGCGGAGGCACGGGACTACAGCGGCAACGGCGTTCGGAACTCGCCGAGAGCAGGAAGGCAGCAGAGGGTTGCTGCAGCGTCTACGTCCTTAGATCGCCGGAAGGATGGAGTCGGCGGCAGCAGGCGTTGGTGACGGGCAGGGTGCAACGACAGGGGCTCGGAACTCTGGCGATGGGCGTTGCAGGGACAAGTGGAGGTGTGGCTACCGGCGTGCGAGCAAGGAACTCCCGAAGAAGATGACCCCCTCGGCCGAAGACATCCTCTCCCTTTTTAATCTTTTATTTTCTGTCTCTCACGTCCTTTCTCTCTCTCTGTTGCCCTCTCTGACTTCACATTCTTTTTGGTTTTTCTCTGACACACTCCCTTCCCTTCACTCGTCTGACCGAAAGAGAAGCCCTTCACAATGAATTTTTTTCTTTTTCGCTCCCCTTACAGACCTCTCGAATGAATTTTCTTTTGTCCTCTCTTTTACTTCCCCCCTGACTTCATTTTTTTTGGTTCTCTCTAACGAGCATCTCTTCCTTTTTTAATCTCTCACAAAACCTCTCCAGTGAATGCCTCCCCCCTTCTCTCTGCTCCTTTCCTCGCTTATTTATAGGCAACAGGTGAACAGGAGGCAGCCGCAACTTTTCCTTGCTTGTTCAAGTTTTGGTTCTTTTTTTTCAAATATGGTGGCCACCGCCTGACAATCCACCTATTTTATATTATTTTATGAGTTCATTTTGCTTCTTTGAGGCTCCTTACGTCCGCCGAATTGTGTGCATGCATGTGCATGCATTAATGAGCGTGAGACAATGGACGTGTAGGAACTTCTTTCTTCTCCAGCCGATTTGCTGAGAAAATATTGGGTGGGTTTAACCCAACACGTAGGCGGTGGGTTAAACCATTCAGTGGTCGACACGTTGCGCCACGTTGGCGAGGGTGTCGGGCGTTCAAAATTCGCGCGGGCTGCGTGTGGAGCCCACCACTCGACGCTCCCCGCTCGCTCTCCTCGCGACGCCGAGCCCCTGTCGAATCGTCCTCTCTCTCCTCTCTCTCTCTCTCTCTCTCTCTCTCTCTCCCTTCTCCGTTCCGTTCCGTTGCGGAGGAGAACCAAAAGGTCGCACAGCTGCTTCTCTTCCCCCTCCTCTGCTCTCTCTCTCTATTCTCGACTTCGACGCCCCGCCGACGACGCCGCCTCCGCTTCCGCCTCCGCCCCCGACGCCCTCTCGCGACTCCGACGACGCCGCCTCCGCCTCCGCCTCCGCCCCTCAAGGTCGTGTTGCGGGTCCGCCGGTTGCCTCCGTCGTCCCCGACTCCGACGCCCCTCAAGCCGGTTGCCTCCGTCGTCCCCGACTCCGACGCCCCTCAAGCCGTTGCCTCCATCGCCCCCGACTCCGATGCCGACGACGCCACCTCCGGCCCCGACGCCCTTTCGTAAATTTTTTTTTTTTTATGCTTCTTTCATTAGTCTTACAGTTTATTCGGTAACTCACACGACCATTCCAATCCTATTGGTGGAAATGCAGGTGAAGGTCGTGTTGCGGGCTGATATTTCGCCTGCTACATATGACAAGGTCGTCGTTATATCAGGTTAATGTTGTCTTCCCTGCATTTCTATGTTAATGTTTTAGAATCTAATTGTGCGCATTGAATTTCTTGAATTCTTATTTTGTCGGTGATGTCCATGGCATCAGCGTGATATGGTTGTTATCTTTCAGTTCCTGCCAATGTTTCTATATTCAGAAACACTTTTTTTACCTCTCATTTAGAAACCGTTGATCTGTTCGCAACTCCTCATTCCCCACAGCTTCTACTTCATCTACCCAATTAATTCATTTACAGTTCAATCATTTAGAAGGAAAGTGATGGACTTCAACAGCGGGCCATGATTTATGCATAAGAATCTCCAGTTCAATGATCTATGCTATTTCTTTGTCAGTTGGCGGTAGCGGCCATGAGCCAGCTCATTCTGGATTCGTGGGTGAAGGGATGCTAGCAGCTGCAATATGTGGTGATGTTTTTGCTTCTCCACCAGTTGATGCTGTTCTAGCTGTATGTTTTCTCATGATTATATGACTAAACAAGGAAAATGTCATGGATCTCTTGCTTTATGTTTTGTCTCCTTGTCTATGAGATTCATTTTGCTCTATTGTATATATTTCAGGGCATCCGAGCTGTAACTGGTCCAATGGGGTGTCTACTTATTGTCAAGGTACTTCCTTTACTTTATCCTACCACCTTATAGAGTATTTTGGCATACATGGAAACTTGTGTATGCAAGGGAAAAACTAAAAATTTTGTAAACGGCACTTTCATTGCCACGGAAATTCTGGGAGTTTATGCAGTTCTAGCAGCCGCATAGACCACAAGTACTTATTTCCACACTTCTTTACTAAACGTAGCTAGCAGTTCCTCTCTAAAATACCCCACACGGCCCATGTAATTTCCCAAGTTGACAAAGCCGTACTCAAGGAGCGGTTATATTAAGTTGGTGCAGGCTATGGAATTCCTTCCCTTAAAATGTTAAAGGGTGCTTTCACTTTTAAAATGAGAAATACAATATTTATCAGCTACTAATTATTTTTTGTGCTTCTCGCATGATGACCTAAATGATAAGACATATTATTAGCATTCCCCATCAGTTTCTGCAAAACAATTTTGCTGAAGCTTCTGAAGCAATAATCTTTAGCTCTTTTTACATTGGCTAATTGCAATTTAGTTTATCTGCTGTACACAGAATACAGGAGATGAGAGCATATGATGCATATGGAGGAAAAATTAAGTTTACTCTGGATTTACAGACTTATTGCAACTTTATTTGTCAATCAAATTTGCTGACAGGAAGAAAGAGCCAACATGGAATGAGGAATTCACTTTTAACATTAAGCTCCCTTCGACTAAAAACCTCCAGGTTAAGCCTCTACCAGAGTGGTATCCATTACTTCCTTTCCACTTTGCATCTGTGGACTAACTGGAGACCGAATTGCTGGCATGTTTAGGAAGGACTTATCCTAAAAATATGTGATGCTACTTTTGTAATAAATGAATGAACGCCATTTTGAGGGGGCCAACTGCTGCATCAATTTTGGACTCCTCTTTACATGCTAAGGAGATTTGCTCATTTGTTGCCTTATTTGATACAATCCCAAGTTGATTGTGCCATATATCTTGCATTAACATAACACGAAGCAAGCAACTCCACCATTTTGTTTTTTTTGGGTACAAGTCCTTGCTAATTTTGGCGCTCAGCAAATGGATACAGCTATCCTTAAATGCATGAACTGAAGCTGAATAATTGTTGATCTTTTTGTTGTTCACTGTGGTGTGGATGCTAGGTGGCAGCTTGGGATGCAAACTTGGTAACTCCACACAAGCGAATGGGCAATGCAGGAATCTGTTTGGAGCTTCTGTGTGATGGTGAGAATCATTGAATTTGTTGTCGATTTGTATTTTGAACTTTATTGTGCAATGCTGGTGGTGGTTTAGTTTGGTGGTTCAGAAGTCAAATAAATGAGCAATATACCAGATCAGTTTTTCTCCTGTGAAACATTATTTGATACTCTATGACCTTGGCAATGGATGAAATGACTATCATATGGAAATTGTACTTTTTCTTGATGAGCATGTCTGTTTCCAGGAGATTCACATGAAATGGTTGTGGAATTAGAAGGAATGGGTGGTGGAGGGAAGATACAGTTAGAGGTAAGTGTGGAAACATTTTTATATCAATCACATAGTTGGAAGCTCTCTTAAAAGGACGATTAGGATTTCTGTTTGAAGACTCTTGACTTCTTGAAATAAACATCTATATATGATTTGTAATTGTTCAAGAGAAGTTCCAATTAGAAGGTAGAGTTTTCGTTTAGGCCTGTAGCTTCCAGCATCTATCTGTGAATCATTGAGCATTAGCAAGAGCTTTTTATTAACGTTTGCTTATTTGAGTACCTGGCAATTACTGTATAAGAGCTTTCTCCAAGATGTTGTAACATCGTTTCTCTTTTGTTATTATGAAACAGTCGCTGGGTAAATCTTAGATGCTTGAAGAACCAGTTTACACCAATACGCTATGAACCCTGGACATCTAAGTCTGCACACACTCCAGCTCAGCCCTTTCCAATAGGCTAAACTTGCTTTATTATATTGGTGGAAAAGATGACATTGAAATACAAAGTAAACCTCTTATCTGTTTCAAAGACATTGAATCAATCATGGGGGTTGTTTGTCCATTCGATCTTGTATGTCAAAATCGAGTATCTACTGAGATGCATATGACACAAACACGCAGTGCTTGTATATTGTCTCACATGTATGAAGTGTGAATAAGAACTACTAATAAACAAGTTTAATAACAATCTTTCAGAAATCAGACAATAATGCTAGGAGAAAAAATATTTCCACTATTGGACTTTGGTAGGAATATTAGAGAATGTTAAATATGACTCGAGTTTGAGCGTTTGCTAAAACGCAAAATTTGGTGGACTCGTGAAGGAATTACTGAAGAGGAAATAAAGTTGAAAAAAAAAAAAAAAAAAAAAAGGAATCCGGCCGTGGGTATGAGAAACGAATTTACTCGTGGATTCCGTCTGCATGTGAATGCATGGGTGGGCCCAGAGTCAAAGTGTTGACTCTGGGCACACACACGTTCAGCGAAGCACGGAGCGGAGCGTAGGTGGGCCCAAGCTTGGGCGCACGATTTCCTTCTTTGGCACGTCCTGCACACCCACGTATAAAAGTAAATATTATGCAGATTTTCTTCTGGAGGGCTTCTGAAAAATTGCCGACCAAAATCCTACGTAGAAGTCATCCAAGGAAGCTACGAAAAGGTCTTCTTTTCGGGGTGTTGCTATTGCACCCGTACGAGAGAAAAGAAGGAGCTGCATATCTTCAAGCTGAAGCGCGATCAAGAGAAGGAGTTCTTTTTCAGCGTTTGTTTTTGAGCTTGTGTGATAATTTTGTGTCGTGACTTGGGTTTGGGGTTAAATTGGGGTTTGGGAAACACCGAGAGAGTGTTTGAGTGACTTGAGTGTGTAATCTCCTTGTATCGCTTGATCTATAGTGAAATTCGCTGCTGCTCTCCCCGTGGACGTAGGTCTTTACGACTGAACCACGTAAATCTGGTGTCTGATTTATTTTTCTTCTTCCGTCTATATTTTGTTCGATCGCTCGCCCCATCGCAACAAGTGGTATCAGAGCCAGGCTTGGCTGAGTTGAAGCGAATCGATGGCGACAGAAGAAGTAAAAGTGAGAATCGCGCAATTTGATGGGAAGGATTTTAGTTTCGGAAGATGCAGATTGAAGATTATCTTTATCGATGAAACCTGCACTTGCCCTTGTCCGGGGAGAAACCAGCGACGATGAAGCAAGATGATTGGGATTTGCTGGATAGACGAGCTATGGGTGTTATTCGGGCGACGTTGGCTCGTAACGTCGCATTTAACATCTGAAGGAGAAGACCACGCGATTTGATGCAAGCCCTGTCGGATATGTATGAGAAGCCCTCTGCGATCAACAAGGTCTGTTTGATGCGACGTCTATTTAACTTGAAGATGAAAGAAGGTGCGTCAGTTGCAGATCATATCAATGAATTCAATGTGATTGTTAGTCAATTGAGTTGGTTGAGATTGATTTTGAAGATGAGGTATGTGCTTTGATTCTATTATCCTCATTGCACGATAGTTGGAATACTACCAGATTCTCTTTGCTGTTAGTAATTCCTCCGGGTCAACAAGTTTGACGTTTGATGGGGTTCGAGATTTGATTCTAAGTGAGGACATTCGTAGAAGAGAATCTGGCGAATCTGCATCTACTGCTCTAGTAGGTGAAAATAGAGGAAGAGCTGTAATACGTGTGGGTAATGGTAGTACTAATATGAACAGACGTAGTCAATCTAGGACTGCTAATGTTGTCTGTTGGAGCTGTGGCAAGAGGGGGCATCTTAGAAGGGATTGCCTTAAGCTGAAGAATGAGAAGGGTAAGGGAATTATGGTTGATTCTACGAGATAATGTTGCAGCTGTAGCGGATAATGCTGATTATGTCTTGTCTGTCACTGATTATTCATTGTTTGATGGATGGATTATGGATTCTGGTTGTTCTTTTCATGTCACACCAAATAGAAATTGGTTTATCACTTATCAGTGCACGGGTAATGGTAAAGTTCAGTTAGGGAACAACGCTGAGTGCGATGTTGTGGGTGTTGGTGATATTAAAATCAGAATGCATGATGGTATCGTGAGGACATTGACCTGGAGTGAGGCATGTTCAGAATTGGAAAAGAACTTAATTTCCTTGGGTGCCCTAGATTCAGCTGGTTGCAGGTATTCTTCAAAAGGTGGAGTTCTGAAGATTGTTCGAGGTGCCCTGGTGATAATGAAAGGAATCAAGCACGATGGCCTGTATAAACTTTAAGGTGAGACAGTGATAAATTTCGCTGCGAAGACGTCGGATGCATCTGTTCGAGAGTCTATTGACTGCTCGAGGAAGACCTGGGTGTTTGTGCCAAGGCACAAGTTTAATGCTGATGTCAGGATCTCGCAATCAAGAGCTTTGATCGAGACGGAGACCGGTAAGTCGATCAAGCATGTGCGGACTGACAATAGCATGGAGTTTTGCTCAGAGCTAACAAATAAATTCTGCATGAAAGATAGCATAGTGAAACACCGCACTAGTGCTAGTAAATCACAACAATTTGCAGAATTGATGAGCAGAACATTACTAGAGATGGCCCGAAAAATTTTCTCTAGTCTTTGGTATTGCTAGGAGAATCCTAGCGATGTGCTAAGTACATGTAAGCTACCCAGTGAATAGATCCCCATCAACTGCTATTAAATGGCGGACTCCTAAAGAAGTGTGGTCAGGTAACGTTGCTGATTATTCTATTCTTGGAATGTTTGGTTGCCCATGTTATTTTCGAGTGAGTGATGGTAAGCTTGATGGGAGGGCAAGGTGCATATTCCATGGCTATGCACAAGGTGAGTGGGGCGATAGTTGTGGTGCCCAGATATAAATTCACCTGTTAACAGCAGAGAAGTTACCCTTGATGAGTCTCAAGTACTTCTAGCTAGGAGTGATTATAGCAATATTAATACGGATCTGAATGGTGTTCAGCTTGAGGTGGAGTTGCAACCAGAAACTCCTGAGGTAGCGAGTACAGGTACTAGCAAAGTAATCGACACGGATGGTGCTTATAGCGAGGTGGAGCTTATAGAGCCAACGGTTGCTGTAACTGCTGAAATTAACAAGGTACGTGTTCGATCTCCTGATAGATATGGATGCAATAATGGTTTTGCTTTATCCGCAGTTAGGGAGGTTACGTCGAAAATCCTTGCGGAGCGATTAAAGGTGCATGTGGAGTTGGTATTCGATGAGATCCTCGGTTATGGCGAAGTTCAGCGATGCTTGAACTTGGATAATATCGTGGCGGTTGAGCCCATCGGGGGCTATGGGAAAGTAGCAGCAGAATTTGAATTTTTACGAAGCGATTGTAATTTGGCTCAAACATCGAGCCAAGGTGGAGATTGTTAAATATGACTCGAGTTTGAGCGTTTGCTAAAACGCAAAATTTGGTGGACTTGCGAAGGAATTACTGAAGAGGAAATAAAGTTGAAAAAAAAAAAAAAAAAAAAGGAATCCGGCCGTGGGTATGAGAAACGAATTTACTCGTGGATTCCGTCTGCATGTGAATGAATGGGTGGGCCCAGAGTCAAAGTGTTGACTCTGGGCACACACACACGTTCAGCGAAGCACGGAGCGGAGCGTAGGTGGGCCCAAGCTTGGGCGCACGATTTCCTTCTTTGGCACGTCCTGCACACCCATGTATAAAAGTAAATATTATGCAGATTTTCTTCTGGAGGGCTTTTGAAAAATTGCCGACCAAAACCCTACGTAGAAGTCATCCAAGGAAGCTACGAAAAGGTCTTCTTTTCGGGGTGTTGCTATTGCACCCGTACGAGAGAAAAGAAGGAGCTGCATATCTTCAAGCTGAAGCGCGATCAAGAGAAGGAGTTCTTTTTCAGCGTTTGTTTTTGAGCTTGTGTGATAATTTTGTGTCGTGACTTGGGTTTGGGGTTAAATTGGGGTTTGGGAAACACCGAGAGAGTGTTTGAGTGACTTGAGTGTGTAATCTCCTGTATCGCTTGATCTATAGTGAAATTCGCCGCCGCTCTCCCCGTGGACGTAGGTCTTTACGATCGAACCACGTAAATCCGGTGTCCGATTTATTTTTTTCTTCCGTCTATATTTTGTTCGATCGTCGCCCATCATCACAACAGAGAATCCTATCTGAACCAGGCAAAATTGGTGATGAGTATCTGAATTCCATTTATGAGAATTCTAACCTTGGTTTCATTATTGTGGATTTCTTTCCATGCTTTACTAAGATACCAGTTATCGTCCTTCTGCGTGTTATGCCGGAAAAATGAGCAAGCTCACTGGTGATGCTGTTTCAGGTTAGATATAAAAGTTTTGATGAAATTGATGAGGGAAAGAAGTGGTGGAAGCTCCCATTTGTTTCAGAGTTCCTCAGGCAAAATGGGTTTGAGTCTACTTTGAAATCAATTGTTGGGTCTGATAGTGTGCTGGCTCGGCAGTTTGTTGAATATGCTTTTGGGCAGTTGAAATCCTTTAATGAGACATATCCTTGGAAGGATAAGCTTTTAAATAGTGGTAAATATGTAGCAGAAGGGGAATCGGTCAATGCCATTGCTGAATGACCAGAGACTGAATGAAGAGAACATTGTTGTTGAGTCTTCCCCTGATTCAACTGGATTTGAGAATGCTAATGGAGAAAAAATGCTAGTTGGTGAATCCATACAGTTTGACAAACATTTCTGGAAGAACTTTGCAGATGTTATCAATCAGAAGGTTGTACAGAAACTTGGTCTTCCTGTCCCTGAGAATGTAAAATGGGATGGTTTTGATGTACTAAATAAGATTGGCATACAATCCCGGAAAGTTGCAGAAAAAGCTTACGTTGAATCTGGGCTTGCAACGCCGAGTAGACAAGATATTGATGATTCCGCAGAGAGCGGGCCACTTCTAAGAAGTGCAATTCAGTCTTCAATTCCGGATATAAAAAAAGTGACACAAGATTTGTTGCAGCAAACTGATTCTGTTTTGGGGGCATTGATGGTTTTGACTGCGGCAGTTTCTCGGCTAAATAAGGAAGCGCGTTCTATGGAAAAGAATGATAATAAAATGAAAAGTGATGATTCTGTGTATTCTAAGAGTGAGAATCTTGCAGTCTCATCAGACGTATCATCATTGGATGAAAAGAAGTCGGAGGAGATGAAAACTCTTTTCTCTAGTGCAGAAAGTGCTATGGAAGCCTGGGCGCTGCTTGCCACTTCTCTTGGTCATCCTAGTTTTGTTAAGTCTGAATTTGAGAAAATTTGCTTCCTAGATAACGCATCCACTGATACACAGGTATTGTCTTCCTGTATTTGACATGAAAATTTTCTGAAGTTGAATGGCATTCTGTGTTATTGTATCTTGAGATCATCAGGGTATAACCGGTGTATTCATCGTGAATTGTTGCAGGGGAAGAAATGTACAGCATATCCTGTTGTG
Source organism: Eucalyptus grandis (assembly GCF_016545825.1). Classification (NCBI taxonomy): domain Eukaryota; kingdom Viridiplantae; phylum Streptophyta; class Magnoliopsida; order Myrtales; family Myrtaceae; genus Eucalyptus; species Eucalyptus grandis. Next base: position 31,844,706 of record NC_052615.1, on the reverse strand, counting down.
AAGCTCGACGTGGTACTAGCCGGTGCCACATGGTTAGAACCTGATCCAATCAATCGCTGCTTCACCGATGGAAACTTGGTCACAGGAGCGGCTTGGCCTGGTCACCCAGAGTTCATTTTTCAGTTAATGGCACTACTGGGTATAAAGGTAACCTTTTAGCTGACATTCGTGCTTGTACATGTATCAAATAAATAGCATGGAGTCTACTTCCGTGCTGGCTATAAGAAGGAAGAATGAGAGAGGTGTGTGTTTTGTGAATCACTTGGAACGGTACATGGCCGTGGATGTTGACAGAGTTTTGCCCTGGGAAGTTTTCTATTATATATGGTCGATTAGTGAATATCACACATTGATTAGTCAATCTCCGCTGATCCAGCATTTTCTATCGTTCATTCGCTGCAGCCTTTTCTTGGTCTTACTAAGAGGTCATTCCCTGCATCAACAATATAATTGCCTCCTCATGTTATGTATTAGGAAAGGTAGCCTGCATTATCAAATCTGTGTGACTTGGCGATTCATTGGCGCTGTGGTTTAGTGTGCATTCTTGTTCGATTGATTCGTGGAGGACAACTGTCATACTGACTAGAGCTCAGTCGATGTACCTACTTCCTTGTTTTACAATGGGTGGGAACTCATGACATTGATTTCGTTTAAAGATAACAACCTTCTTTGCTTACAAGGTCACATTTAGAACTGATATTAAACAAAGAAAGATTAACCATCGCACTAAACCTAAGTGGATATTCTCTGCATGAATGTTGGAGTTTTATTGGAGGTATTCGGCATTGTTTTCGTCATCATACTTTCCATCTTCCTTCACATTGGGTCGCCGATCGTCATGAGTTCTCAATGAAAGTGTGACAAGGGACAAAAGGAGTTTCCTTTTGGCTCGATTCTCTCTTTAGTCTTTGTTTGCGAAATGAAGGAAAGTGGATGGAATGAGAGTGGGTGCAGAAAACAGAGGATACTGAAACCTGTTAATGTGAAGAAGATCGAGAGAAAACTTTGGACATTGACTGATTTTCTTTCCCTGTCCCTCACTTTTCCTCCTTTTCCTTTTGAAGAGTTGTGCTGAGTGTTAAGGATATGTGAGCTTTGTGGAGAAAACTTTGGTATGTACTGATATCCTGTATTTTTCTATTGCAGTCTGAGGAACGAATGAGGAAAGAGATGGAAAGATTTGATCATGAAATAAGGAAGGAAGAAGAAAGGTTGATGCGTGAACAGCAGAGAGAGGAGAGATTGCTACGTGAGCAAAGGCGAGAATCAGAGCGACAGGAGTAGTATTTGCAGAAAGAATCTAAGGTAAGTATTTGAGCTTGATATTGCATTTTCACTAGTTAGTTTCTTTTGCTTTATTTGATTGGTTAAGTAGCATCTCTTCTTTTCTCTTTTCTTTACCAACTTCTCTGGTTTTTTTGTTTGGAAGGCGGAGAAAAAGAGACAAAAGAAGAGCTTCGTCAAGAAAAAGAAGAAGAGAGACGAAAAGCTGCAGTGGAGAAGGCCACTGCTCGCAGAATTGCCGAGGAATCCATGGAGCTTATGGAGGATGAACAGCTGGAGCTGATGGAATTGGCCGCTGCAAGCAAGGGGTTGCCTTCAAGTCTTTAGAGATAAGGAATTGACCTTTGGCACTGCACGATCAATATGAATAGCAATTTCAACCACTATGCATGTTTGCTCAACATCATACCATAAAGCAAAACTAGAAGAATAATTGAGTTGTGCAATCAGTAAACAAGAGCTAAAGCAGCTTGTCATGCTACTATTGGTAGGAGATGCACGGGTTTTTGGATTTTGCCTCCTTAGTTATGTCAATGCTTAAGTTTTATAGGGGACAAAATGAGTTGCCAACATTTTCTTAAGGCTATACCGATGTTGGTCTTTGACATATGGTTGTTTTGCTTGATGCAGGAAAGTGGCAAAGAAACAAATATGTGGGTGTGTCCCTTGTTGGGAAAACGCTTGCCATTATGGGTTTTGGAAAGGTTGGATCAGAAGTCGCACGTCGTGCCAAAGGTCTTGGTATGCATGTGATTGCACATGACCCTTATGCCCCCGCAGATCGAGCACGCGCGGTGGGGTGGAACTTGTGGGCTTTGATGAAGCCATAGCAACTGCAGATTTCATTTCATTACACATGCCCCTGACACCTGCTACATCAAAGGTTCTCAATGATGAGACTTTTGCAAAGATGAAGAAAGGAGTTCGAATTGTCAATGTTGCTCGTGGAGGAGTGATTGATGAAGAAGCTCTTGTGAGGGCATTGGATGCTGGAACTGTTGCTCAGGTATTGCTATCTCATATCTGAAATGTTGAGTTTCCTTCTTGTTGCCTTGGGAGGTGAAGCACATACTAGCCTTGTTGCAGGCGGCACTTGATGTCTTCACAGAGGAGCCACCAGCGAAGGACAGCAAGTTGGTACGACACGAGAGGGTCACGGTGACCCCACACCTTGGAGCCAGTACCACAGAAGCTCAGGTTTGTGAACAGTTACAGTTTACCCAACTTTAACTTTCTCTATATTATTAGAAAGCATATAAAACGGTCACTTGACATGCCAGGAAGGAGTGGCTATTGAAATTGCTGAAGCTGTCATTGGAGCTCTAAAAGGAGAGTTGGCTGCTACTGCTGTCAATGCGCCGATGGTTCCTGCTGAGGTATCAAGAACTTTTTCTACAACTTGGCTGTTTGGCATCTCTTGGTCTATTTCTAACTTTTTATCCTCCAATCTGTTTCCTCTCAATCTTCAATATATGTGCTCTCAGTATTTGACATATCTCATCATGGCTTGGGCTCTGATGCATAATTGTTGTGATGGAACTTGCTTGATGTGTGATTTGGAGGAGAATGAGTATGGGTGCTCTCTAGAAGTTTGATCTTTTTTTTGGCAAAGATTTGTTCTGAGGCGATCAATTGCAATTTTCTGATATGTGTACAATTGTTTAATTTCATTGATGTTTGGCTTTGGCCCAAATCCAGCTTCCTCTTTGTATGAGATGAATAGAGGAAGTGAGATTTTGAGGACCGTAAAATATGCTGGCCCAATTGTTTGATATGTACCGTGGAGGAGAATGATTGTCAGTGCTCAGTAGAAGTTTGATCTTTTCTGGCAAACATTTTTTACTGAGGTGGTTGATTGGAATCATCCGATATGTATACAATTGTTTAATTTCGTTGATGTTTGGCTTTGGCCCAAATCCAGCTTCCTCTCAGTACAAGATGAGCAGAGGAAGTGAGCTTTTGAAGACTGTAAGAGATGCTTCCCCTTGGTCGATTCCTTTAGGAAGTGGGTCAATAATGTGGTGTGATAGACAAGTAACTCTGGATGACTGTAATGACGATTTTGATGGCTGAGGGTGCTTTTTTTAAGATCCAGAAGGCAGAACTTGGCTCAAGATATGCTTGAGTAACATAAATGTTGAGTTCTTTATACATTTCCTTTTTGGCTGCAGGTTCTTACAGAGCTGAAACCATTTGTTGTACTTGCTGAGAAGCTTGGGAGATTGGCCGTTCAATTAGTTGGGGGTGGGAGTGGTGTAAAAACCATAAAAGTGACATATGCTTCTGCAAGAGCACCTGATGATCTCGACACTAGACTACTCCGTGCTATGATTACTAAGGGTATAATTGAACCCATATTCGATGTCTTTGTGAACTTGGTCAATGCAGATTTTACTGCTTAGCAGAGAGGACTAAGAATAACAGAGGAGCGGGTCATCTTAGATGGTTCACCAGAGAGTCCTCTTGAGTATGTCCAGGTTCAGATTGCAAATGTGGAATCAAGATTTGCCAGCGCCATTTCAGATTCTGGGAGATCACGGTTGAGGGGCGGGTGAAGGATGGGATCCCACATCTCACAAAGGTGGGATCTTTCGAAGTGGATGTGAGCTTGGAGGGAAGCATCATATTGTGCAGGCAAGTTGATCAGCCAGGTATGATTGGCACAGTAGGAACCATTTTGGGAGAAGAGAATGTCAATGTCAGTTTCATGAGCGTTGGTAGGATTGCACTGCGAAAGCAAGCCGTGATGGCAATTGGAGTTGATGACCAGCCCAGCAAGGAGACTCTGAAGAGGATCGGGGACATCTCTGCAATTGAGGAGTTCGTTTTCCTCAAGTTGTAATGTGGGTGTGAGTTATGGTACTACATATGTATGTCTTTCATCATTCATAGCCGCTGAGCATGATTTGCAAGTCTTGCTCTGCGATTTTGGCTGTGACATTCGTGTTTTGTAGTAGTATTGAGCTACAGCGGAACGATAATCAAGTGGTGCTGAGAGGAGGTTCTGTACTTTATTATGTTGCTTTTTGCCTGAATCAAATGCTCTTTTCCAATAAATTCATACAAGTTAAGAAGGTGAATACTTTGCCTCGATCCAGGATTCATGTTTCTCCTCCCTCTCCCCCCATAGTTATTTTTTCCCATTAAGTCCTTATAGTGGCTCTCATGAATTTCATGTTTCTCCTCATTTTGATTTTTCAGAATACAATAAGGTAATCATTTATAGACCCAATCCATTGAATGAACATTAACATCCAAAGAATCCCTGGAGTATGCAATAAGGCGGCATTGTCTAATGTCAAGAACAGTAAACAATGGGTAGGAAGACTGTCATGTGTAGTAGCAGAGATTCCACACATGACAACTCCTGGAATTTCTGCTTCGGTATGTTTTGCTGAAGTACAATAATAGTCTTGTTCATGCGGTGGCTTTCATCATGCGGAACCTCATTGCTATCATCAGCCATCACTACAAAGTAAAAGAGAGACGAAACTAAAAAACCTTTGCACTGTGAACCGCAATAAACTCTCGACTCTTTCTGACATAGCCTACAATCTCAGAGGATGTGATCCCCATTTGGCGAGGTACATGGCACTTGACCTCAATATTAGATCAACAGCGGGGCAAGTAATCAGTATCTTGGAAGAGACAGCCTCTGTTCCACCTCCCAAATACTAAGTTCACGCTCAGAAAATAGTTTCATGAACCAGAAAGAAACGGGACGTGAGCCAGAGTTGTCGGACGCAAGAGATTTAGGTCAGTTCATCAAGACATCCAATATGAGTCTTCATCATTACAAACATTAGATGCGTGGGATGTCTTTGGGAAACATCACAACATTTAAGCACAGAAAATGTACATTCCATGTAAAGAACAATGATCAGGAGATACGCGCAATCAAAATTAATCGAACATTATAAAAACGAGAAAAACTAGTTGCATCACAACTTCAAACATCCCTCCGACAAATTCTGTAGTCGAAGAACGTTTCTTATTTATCAGAACATCCCTGTTGCATACATGGAACATAAGTAAAAACTAAAGTAAACATAGCCATCAAGTACTATTTTGAGTGCCTGTGACCAAAACCATCTGGAAAATGAACCTCCTCAGCATCAGAGATTGACGCACTGATTATACGTACTGTACAGAGGTAGACGCCAAAGCCAACTTTAACTGCTAGTCTAATGTGCCGAAAGATACTTGTACCAAAGCGCTCTGCATCATCGGCTCATGATACTTGAACAAACTTGTCTAAAGCGGATGTATCCAAAGCTGCAAACTCCTTAATAGCCCCAAGCACAGCAAGTCCAAGTTTTACAGCGTCATCATGAGTTGGTGCCTACAGCAGATAAATTTTGATTTGAATTCTTAATTCAATAAAATCATTTTTATGGTAGCTTGTGTAAGAGATTCCTCTACCTCAATGTTAAGAGGAAGAACAGGATCATAAAGCGAGAGCCTCAGAAGGAACCATCCTCCAAACCCAGATACCCGGACCTGTTTAAGCAGCAATCAGACTAGAGATCAGCATCACATGCAAAATGCAAAGCTCACCCAGTGTCTTGCGCTATTCAGGGAGAAAAGAAGGGAGGAATTAACTAGATAGCATGATGGACCTGCATTTACTTTATAGTAAAATACTCCTCTGAGGTCACTAGTTCAGATATTATTTTGGTAAGCACACAGCATTTTGCTCAACTCATTGTGGACTATAATTTTGACTCCTCTTGTAGATACAAATCAAGAACCAACATGGACTCCATTGTGACGTTTAACTCTCCTTCTTGCTCCCATCCCCAAGAGCATTCAAAACTTATGTACTTTAATTGAGAATTAGAGCATTAACTTGTCTCCTCAGCATATGAACACGATAATACACAATATAAATAGCTGCTGAAATGATGAGGTCCAATCTATTAAGAATAACTTCATCGATTCAAAACTTACTCCTTTATAATTTACTGGAGCTTTCTGAAGCTTTGGGTCCAAATCAATAGAGTTCTCCAAGTGCTTCAACACTGCCTCTCCATAGTCTCAGAAAGATCTGTAACCTCTACACTATCAGGATCTTAGAGAAGGAAAAAGAAAACGACATTGCTAGAAACCAAGAAACCACGTACCCTCCCTTTAAGTCCGGATGACTCTGGTTGATCTTCAACCTCAATTCTACAGCAACGGCTGCTTCTTCTAGACCCTCTACCAAATCTGTCAAGACTCTGCTGCCGCTACCTACTCCTGAAGCTCGAGTTGAAGCAAGTTTGTTGAGAACTTTGACCTATATCAAAATGGGAAGTTATTATGACTCAAAGCTTTAAGCTCATGCATTGCAGTTGGGGGCATTTAGAATTCATCTCTGCAACGTCAACGCTCATCTATTTCAAAACTTTTAATAGCAATTTCCATCTCAAATTGTACTTTACACAATTAAATCACAGAGATCATGCAATTCGAAATAACACATACAGTGGCCAAAAATCTGAATGTTTTCTTTTTGATAAGCAATTTAAAAAACATAAAATGTGTGAGATATCTCAGTGAAGGTATGGAGGTAACTTGATTCTCTTGACCAAGGGATGGTCGTTTGAAAGAGAAGAGTCAAGGTCTGCTTTCTACAGTCCCTCAGGAAACAATAGCAGTACCAGATGACAAAGCAAATAACTCAGTTTCACCAGGTTTAATACATGAGTTCTACGATGAATGAATAGGGAAATCCTTTCCAGGTGTCTTGAATTTTTATGCTGTTTTAGGAGATAAGCTTGCAATGCGCAGCTGAAAGTTGGATTCTCAAAGCTTTAGACCAAAGGACTTATGCTTAAAAAGTGAACTTTCTGCCAGGAGCTACGTTTACGAATTAAACCATCCAATATTGAGGAATTTCCATCTTAAAGGCAGATGCAATAACAATCTAAGAGCTCAAAAACCAAATAAACATAAGAATGCTACTTCTCAAAACAAACAAATACCTATGGTTGATAAACCTAGCAATGTTTCCAAAGGTCGTTGAATCCAAACAAAGAGCTTCATCATCCTTCACACACATGGAGCTCCAATCAGAATCAAGGAGCACCTGATAAGTACGTTTCGCAGTGTCACCCTTCTTCAAATTTCGCTCATGCATTTCCTTGATGGTTAATATTTCACCTATGTACTCACATACAAATGCACCTTTAGGCAGTTCATCCAGTGCTTGCAGACCCCACCCTTTTCCTTCAGGCGTCATAAACACCTAAAGGACAAAATCAGTCACAAAAGAGTACAGGCTTAAGCTTAAGGGTTCCGAAACAAAGTCACTCACTGCAGTAGTAACTGGAACACTTTTAAGAATGATAACCACCACAAGGTCCAAATATGACAGTAGAGCTACAACAGGCAAAAGCTTTAAAATAACACGAAAACAATTCTTTACCTGCATATTATAACTTATGCCCCGCTGCACCACTCGATTGCCACAATGTTTACCACAACCACACTTTCTCCAGCACTGTTTGATAAATTTTCTCTTCAGGTGGCCCGTATACGGTTCTAAAATGTTGTTATCTTTTGACTTTTCTAGAGGGCATTCCCAACAATATAAGTGGTGGCTCTTTTTAGGGTCGCGATTGACAGAAATACACTTCAACAAAAAAGCTTCCTTTACAAGACCTTTCACAGTGTATATAAACTCACCCCCATTTGCACATGCACAAGCACAGGGTACTGGACAAGGCAGGCAGTCACCATAACAATTTGAACAGCAATTCTCATTTCCGATCTCAGAAAGGGAGAAATTGATAGAAGCACTAGAGAAAGCGAGGCTATGAGGTATGTAGTGAAAGGATGGTGGACACTGCTCATCAATCTTGTTAACCCATGGGCTTCTTCAATCTGCAACAAAATGACATTTTTGGTCACCCTAAATCTATATCAAAAAGTGATGACAATACTCTGCTCTCAGAAGCATCAGAATTACCTTGCGTTTTCTCTTGACATGCAGGTCAGAAGTGTCATGCAAAATTGTGCTGTCAGGCATGAGATTTCACAAGCCTAGTTGTCTTCCCCGGAAGATAATTCAGCCAGGACCACTTGATGGAAGCAGCAAGGCACTTGACACTCGAAGTGACCGCATGGCGTGAGTGACTTGAAAGGAAACCAAAGGGCTCACAATATAAGAAATCAACCGCACAGGTTCTACAAAACCAAGTCTTTTTAGTGAGGGAAAAGCACTTTTGTTGCTTCCCCTCTCACCCCTGAATTTTCATTTGCAGATATAGTGGGCAATCAAAGCCCAAAGTATCGTAACACGGGAAAATGACAGATCCTAAATACACAAAACTTCCTTAGCCGACAAACGACGTGCACTTCTTTGATTTTCACAACAGAACCTATTTGCTTTCCCTCTCCGTTTCTGGCTATAGAATCTAACCTACTGTATCAAACCTGTCACGGCAGTGACAAGATTACAGGAACAGACAAGCTTACGCAATAGCACATTACCACAAAATTTGCTTGGCTAAGAAAAGCATAAGAACCACAGAAGGTGGAACAAGCACTTCGAATGTTTTAATGTTTTAGAACAAGCGCTTCGTACAATCAGCTGCACCACAGTAGCATGGCATTCTTTTCACCTTTCCATCAGGGCCAAAAACACTATCAAGCGCATAGCCATAGTCATACGTAAGCTCCTACAGACGAAATAACTGGGAGTCAGTCATGCTGAGAAGAACCAGAACAAACCCGCTTAAAAGATGTCAGTTCCTCAAAATTAGCGAGAACCAGTGGTCCACACTTTCAACAAATCTATCAGCAAAAGTTTACTAAAATAAAAGCAGTCAGTTTCATGAATAAGCAAGGCTTTCAGACTAGCAGCTATGTGCATGCACCTATATCTCGTAAGCGCACACATAAGTACAGACAGAGAGAGCTACGACTTGACACAGTGCTGCTGAATATATTTAATTAAGTCTATAGCTACCAAGCGAAGAGTGCATCACAAGAGAAAAATGAATTACCTGCAATGGTGGTATGTTATCAGCTGCAAATAGAACCACCCTAGCCAGCTTAATGTCTTGGTGGGAACTTAATACACATTGGACAAATAGATTGGGCTCGCAGCTATGATTGATAAACCTGGCAATGTTTCCAGCTGAACCAGCATCAATGCAGAACTCTGGGACCTCAGATTTCTGTTCATCATGCTTTTCCACCTGATCAGCTGTCCCAGAGGATGCATCTCGTGACCTCCTCTGATCATGGATGAGAAATATGAGAAACATGAAGTCACATTTCGGCTGTTCTTGACAGAAAAATGCATTTGACAGTGACTTCGAGTTAGCTTTCACACAGTTACATGCTTTTCCTTTTTTTCAACTTTCAGTCTAAGAAGAAAATACTACAAAGCAGTGTATAGATCTTGTATAGAAAAATGCATTTGACAGTGATTTCGGCTGTTCTCTACAACGTCAACGCTCATCTATTTCAAAACTTTTAATAGCAATTTCCATCTCAAATTGACACCTACACTAATTAACCCTATATCCTAAGGAAATAAAATATCCCAATCATTATCGTTTATGAGTAAAATGACATAATCCTACTACTAATATGCACGGGCTAATAATGAGTGACATTGGGACTAAATTCCACATGAAAAACAAACAGTCACTTAATAAAACTAGATGAACAAATGCCTCCAGCTTTGTCACCAACCATCTCTACCTATTACTCATGCTACATCAGGCGAAGAGGAATCAGGAGCTTTGTTGCCGCATTCATTGCCTTGTATGAGCAAAACTCTACAAAATTCCTAGGGTAGACTGAAGGTTGCCTAGCACTTTCAGGTATCTCTTCATCAAAACGATGGCACAGTTCTTTAGTGGAACACTCACGTCCGCACATGCATGTGGCATTTAATGTAAAATTGTGCCCCCGAGACTCGGAATAAGTCTGCACAGCGTAGAAGGTAAAGCTCAAAAAGGAGTAATTAACGCCTACAGATTGAGAAAAGACAAACCAATGTCCCAGCTCTTTAAGAGCTCAATGGAGATTAAAGATGATATATGTAAGCAATAAAAGAAATCTATGAGGCTGAAAGTCTGATATGTAAATTATCAAATGTTGTAGTATGGTTTCTTCTATATACACATGAGAAAAGAATTACATGAGTATTTTGATATTGTTAGTATAGATAGATGTTGAAATTATTAAAAAGTTCTCAGTAAACTGAGAAGATAATTTAAATACATCATTGATTTTTTCTTGTGTGTAAGAAAAATAAAAATGTCCATAATCTCCTTGCAATCCACAATACTTCCAAACAAGCGCCGCATCTTTTGTAACAATGATATGTCCCCATACTGAATGCGTTTGTGAAAATAGACAATCATACAACATCCCTTTGAACTCCTAGGCTACCACACAGAAATAGATACATTACAGGTTCTCACAGCAATTGGACAGTAGATTATTCCACGGATAACAGAAGTCCAAGGACTTGGATTGCTGAAACTAAAATACAGGTAATGACTTAACAAAATGCTTGAAGCAGAACGGGTATCTAGACGATTTTCCTAGTCAATGAGAGTTAGTTATGGACACTGAGATGTATAAGGCCAATGATAAGAAGACAAGTATGACTGTGAGATGTTGACATATGCTGTAAGGCCAAAGAGTGTTCTCTTTTTTCTTTTTTAACCCAAAAATATGAAGAGGACACTTTTTGAATGCTTTGAATTTCATGTGAGAACATGAACAGACTTGTTCTAAATCATGCTATTGACAGGACTGTCTTCTACTTCAGTTAGGTCTTTCTATTTTCTTTTGTACTTCATCTAATTTTAATATTTAATGTGAACTTAATGGGTAGCTTGAAAAAAATTTCTATTTATACCAGTGCTTACTTATCACATACTCTTTTTGGACATTAGTTTAATGACTATGATACAATGACATACATGCTCTTCAAGTAATAGCCTTTTTCAACTCGATGTAGATCATGCTCAGCATTTCTAATTTAATTCATCCGCCTCTGCAATATTCACATTGATGTAGAACAATCATAAATGCTTTATGAATTTCCTTTCTTTCTCAAGAACTTGAGATGAGATCACATGTAGATGCTCAAACAGCAGAATCTCACTGTCACCTAGTGTACCTGGGACTCATCTAGCACATTCAATATGATGTAGTTGACAATAACTACCAAGGAGAGAGAAGCAAAGTTTGACAGGCACATGAATTCAATCAATCATTCAACAATAACAGGTCTCATTAAAGTCTGCTAATATCAAGCGGAAAATCAACAAAACTAGGAGTAAGGTTTTATTCCCATCGGGGTTGGCAGTCATGTCATGTAACGCAGGCATCGCTAAGAAAGTGAAATTTCAAAACACCCATTGTACTTTGGACCATTTAGAAAATGATCAGAGTATGTATATTTTTTCAACTCAATCAGAGGCCATGTACTTCTCAAATAGGCGAAATAGCACTTCTGCAGGTCTTTGTTACTTTATAGGTGCGTTGCATTCCCTGTAGTATCAGACGCTTGTAAGATAATCCTTAGTGCTGTTAAAGGAATCTAAACTTAAATGCCAACCACTTGTGCTCGGATTTATTTGTTTCCATAAGAGGACCCCTTCTCCTATTGTGATGCGACTCGCGTGTTTTAATGAAGCAAACGAAACCTTGATAGATGATTCAGAAGGAGACACCATACATACATGAACGGTATAGATGGATTTACAACCGAAAGACGTTTAGAGTATCAAGTTACCAATGATCCAAAAAGGTGCCACGTTACATTTTATCCTTACTCGAGGCATCCCATCATCGTGGTCAATAACCTATTTCTAATCGAACACACGATGGCCAAATTCAGAACTCTGCTACAAATCTTCAAGTTCAACTAGTTTAAACTTCTCAACTACGGTTCACTTACAAAGGCAACCCGTTCTCGAAAACGGGCGTCCCCAACAGAATCAAGGAACACTAAAGCAAAGCCAGAGAAACTAGAATCTCTCCTCCAACGCCATCGGCTGGAGATAAACACACGGATAGACACGGACCAAAAAAACGAGAAGAGACGTAAAGGAGCTAGATTAGCGGGACGGGGGGGGACGGAGAGAGACCTGGTGACCGCTCATCTGGTGAACGGCGGTGCGGCAAACATCGACCTGACGAGGACGCTGTGAGATATGAGCAGAGTCCGCAGCCGAACGATCGGTCGAGGTTTCGGCGGAGGTGGAAAGGGCGTCGGCTGAGGCGGAGGCGGAGGTGGGCGTCGGCGTCGGAGTCGGGGGCAACGGAGTCGCGAGAGGGCGTTGGGGCGGAGGCGGAGGCGGAGGCGGCATCGGAGGCAACCGCCTTGAGGAGCGTCGGAGTCACGAGAGGGCGTCGGGGCGGAGGCGGAGGCGGCGGCGTCGGCGTCGGAGTCGGGGCGACGGAGGCAACCGGCTTGAGGGGGCGTCGGAGTCGAGAATGGGAGAGATGGCTCGTCGGCGAGAATGGGAGAGAGAGAGCAGAGGAGGGGAAGAGAAGCAGCTGTGCGCGAGAATGGAGAGAGAGATGCGACTTTTTGTTCTCCCCTGCACGCAACGGAACGGAACGGAGAAGGGGGAGAGAGAGAGAGAGGAGAGAGAGGATGATTCGACAGGGGGCGCAGGCGTCGCAGAGCAGGGAGCGTCAGAGTGGTGGGCCCCACACAGCCCGCGCGAATTTTGAACGCCTGACACCCTCGCCAACGTGGCGCCACGTGTCAACCCCTGAATGGTTTAACCCACCGCCTACGTGTTGGGTTAAACCCACCCAATATTTTCTCCGATTTGCTCTCTAGGAAGGAAAGTATTATAAAATGTCAGCCCATCTTTTTGCATGCGTCTGTAGAATTTTCACGTCCCCCATTCATGCGTGCATGTGCAGGCATTAATGAGGGGAAGAAAATGCACGTTCATGGATTCTTCTTTCTTCTGCATGCTTGGGGTTTCTTATACGGCTACTTGTCTCTCCCTTCTATAGGATAGCCACAACTTTTGACTTTTCTTGTTTGTTATTTGCTTCCTCCTTCAGCCAATTTCTCATTGCTTCTCCTGACAACCCACACTTGAGAGAGCATATTATATAATATTATTTCATGGGCTCATTTTGCTTCTCTAAGGGTTCCTCTAGAGTCCGCACGTCCGCCGAATTTGTGCGTGCATGCGCATGCATTAATGAGGGAGAGACAACGGACGTGCAAGAACTTCCTTCCTCTTTTTTGACTTTCGCTCTTTTGCGTGCTCAGACCAGTGGACAGAGACCGTCTTTTTGTGCATGTAATCGACCACGAGCCGCTGCGTCTTGTTGCCTTTTAGTATTGATGCAAATGCGACTACATGAAAATGCAATTTTACTATTTTTTTTCTTAGGGGTTAAAGATTAATCCCTAAATTTTCATGCAATTAATTATTAAATGATTAGTCAAAATTTAGGTGTCAACAGAGAGTTATGATACTACTCGAATGATAATTACAATCCATTTTAGATGGTGATGATTAATCATTCAAGCAAACCAAATAAAGCAACTAGACATAAACATGCCGGAGTTCAATTGACAACACAACTTGAGAACATAGAAGTATTATGCTAGAATTTAATTGACAGCACAATACCTAGAATAGAGATGCATGAAGAAATTTAATCAACTAAAGATACATGCAAAAATTTAATCGATACCGCAAATCTGAAAGCTACAATTAAGGAAAATAAAATGCAAGATAGGAAATTTTAAAGATAATAAATTTGTTTGATTTGTGTGGGATCCTCCAAAGAGTAAGATACAACTATTTAAAAACAACAATCAATGGTTATTGATGGAGGTTACAAATGGTTATGAAAAAAAAAAACTTTCAAGTGGTTACCAAAAAAGAAATAGCGGCAAAATAATCAACCAGGATTATCCTCTTGTCGACTGCTTGATGTCAACATCAATGTTTTAAGGATCTCCTCAATAACTTCACTTTGTATGTCGTCAATGACTTCACTAGCACACTATCAATTCTTTTGAAGTTACTAATAATTCTATTCATACATAATCAAATTCTATTCTCATCAACTAAGTCCATCATATGTCAATAATAACCAAAAGTTGATCATTTTTTGGTGCAAAAAAAATGCCTCTTTAAATTTAAAAGAATTGAATGATATATCGATCATTCGATTCTTTTAAATTAGACAATCAAGAGTCATCATGTGTCTTCTTGTCAGCGTCAGCCATGCAATGTAGGATAATCGGCATTCATATTGGCGATATCGAGCCAATTTAAATTGGATGGACTGAATTAATGTCAATGTGAAAATATTTAAAACTAAATTGACCTAATTAAAATGTTTATGACTGAATTAATACCAATACAATAAATTTAAAACATTTTTAGTACTTTCCCCTCACACTAAAGTACATATTGGGGTACACGTACTCTATACAAAATTTCATGAAAACTTTTGCTGATAATTTGATTGATGCGAATATTTATGATGTTATAATTTTATGCATATTATTTTGCTTGCAAAAGCTCCCGCGGATATCAAAATCGAGAATGATATAACAAATGCTACGTCAGAGCTATGCAATGCACGAGCATCTTGCTAGTAGATATTTCAAAATATCAAATCAGTCATACAATCTATGCAGATATGCGACCTTTAAAGCTCATCCTTTCTCTACGTGTGGCTCCCCTGAGCTTGAAAAGGATAAGATTGTTGGGAATAACGGATCCCCGAAATCGGATTCAACATTAAATCGAACCCCTAAAGCAATGCGGAAGACGAAACCCGGGAAAAACACATATCACCGATCCTAAAGCACACCACGGATTCAAGCGTACTTTGTTAGCCACAGATTAAACACCAATGCTGAAAATCGAGGAAGAAATTCTGATCCCGTTCGATTCGATGACGTCGATTGGCCTTGAAGGGAAGACAGCGTCGCCTTAAGCGTTTTCTTCTTTTTGGAGGGAGAGAGGGAGAGGAACGTACGTGCGTTATTATGCCAAAGGGTGTGTTCATCCCTCTCTCTTTCTCTTTTTATACGTTCCCTCCAACAAAGGAACGTACCCCTTCATCCATGGGCCATATTCCTATGGGCCGGGCTTTTAGGCCCAACATGGGCGGACGGGCCTTAAGCCCATCTCATATAAAACCATCATCTCCCACTCGCACATGGTGGGCCGAACAGAATTCTCTTTACCTCTCTTCAACATTCATACCGGTGAATAATCCGTAACCAAAGATACTTTGAGAGCTCGTTGCCATACATCTGTTAGGAATATATAACAGCTCATAAATGGGCATCACACTCGAGTAGATTTAGTATGCAGTACCTAGATCGATCGATCACATTTATATCTCTCTTGATCTCTTTTAAACAATGGTATATATATTGTATTCACAATTATGATTATCACAAAGACAGTCATAATTGGTTAACCGGTGAATACAAAAACTACAATGTGATTCTCCAAATTCGATCTTCATTTTCCCTTCAAACTCTCAATTTCAGTTCAGCTTGCTTTTCTAGAAATGCCCCATTAGATCGAATCAACTCATGACTATTGGCAACATCCTAAGATAGCAAACACTAAATAGAAATCTTGAGAATAAGTAAGAGTCATGAGAGGACTAAAAAATTGAGGAACTCTTTTCCTCAAGAGCCTCACATGTCATAAAAGTTGAGATCAAGCTTTTTGCTACTCTTATTAGTCGGCTCATGCATACGTAGTATGAAATACGTATTACGGTATTAACTCATTTCCCATGGAGCGTATGTCTACACCTTTCAATACCGTATAGATGATAGTTCAGACATACCCAATGTCTAACTTGAGTTCACGTATCTACTCATTCACAAAATTCATCAAAACTCACATCGGCATCATAGAGATAAAGTAAAATATGTGGGGTATTTTACTTTTGGACATAGTAAGTATTATGTCCTTATCTTAACACCCAGTTAAGGCGACATACGTATTTTAAGCTTGAGCTCTCGATTATCACTTAGATAATAAGCTTAAAAACAGTCTCATCTCTATTTATCACACAGTAAACAGAGGCGATTACCCGTGTGAGTGGGCTAATCTTATATCTGTCCGACATACTTTCTCAACTTAAAATAATGCACTGAGCATTAAGATGCATAAAGATCAAACAAAGATTCATATGCATTAATGATGAAAAAACACAAATTCATCAAATGTGAACGCTTCAGGGAAATTACAATCCAGTACATCAGACTCTACGCAATCCTAGAGATTTCATATGGCCACAAAACACATCTCTAGGTATTGGCTTTGTCATAGGATCTACTATCATTCTATGCGTAATATGTACTCTAAGTTCACATCTTTTCATGCAATCATATCCTTGACAAAAATATACTTTGTATTTATATGTTTGATCTTGCCATGATATTTTGGATCTTTGGTGTACGCTTTTGCTGCTTGGCTATCGCAGTTAACCAACAATAAATCTGCAGCACTTCCAATAACACATAAATGATTCAAAAAATCTCTTAAGCCAAGCATCTTCTTTTATTGCTGCTGATAATGCCACGAACTCAGTTTCCATCGTGGACAATGCTATACACTTTTGTTTCTTACTGCTCCAACATATGGTGCCATTATTCGGTAAGAAAACAAACCTGAGGTAGATTTTCTTTCATCTAAATCTCCTATCCAATCAGCATCAGAATAGCCTTTGAGTTGCAGATCCTTTCCATAATAACTCAACATATAATCAGCAGTCCCCTTTAGATACCTTAGTATTCTCTTAACGGCTTTCCAACGTGCTTGACCTAGATTGGATTGGTATCTACTCACCATTCCAAACGCATAACATATGTCAGGTCTTGTACACATCATAGCGTACATCAAGCTCCCAACAGCACTAGCATAGGGAACATGTTTCATTTGTTCCTTCTCTTGTGGAGTCCTTGGACACAGTCTATGGCTCAATCCTTCACCTTTTACAATAGGATTGTCTATGGGTTTACAATCCCATATCCTTCAATTCAAAGTTGGAAGACAACCAACTCTTGACATTATTAACAAACTCCATATTACTTCCGGCAATTAGTATATCATCAACATATCACAAATTGATCCTTGGATCTTTTGATATATATATATACAATGATCCTCATCTATCATTGTAAAGTCATATGCCATTATGGCATTATGAAAACGTATATATCATTGTCTTGACGATCGCTTAAGGCCATATATCGACCCCCAAAGTCGACATACCTTTTCTTCTTGGCCTTTCACTATGAAAACAGCAGGTTGTTCCATATATATTTCTTCCTCTAATTCTCCATTGAGGAAAGCAGTCTTTACATCCATTTGATGTAACTCAAGATCCATACTAGCCACTATTGCCAGAATAATGCGAATCGAAGTAAATCTCACTACAGGAGAAAACGTATCTTCATAATCAATTCCTTCCTGTTGATTATACCCCTTCGCCACAAGGCGGGCCTTATGCCTTTCTATCGAGCCATCAGCCTTTCGCTTTATTTTGAGAACCCACTTGTTCCCAATAGCTTTGCATCCTTTTGGAAGATCAACCAGTTCCCAGACTTGGTTTGATTTCATTGACTCCATCTCCTCTTTCATTGCATAAATCCATTTTTCCTTATTAGGGCAATTTATAGCCTCATTAATATTTCTTGGCTCATCCTCATCTTGTGGAGCAACCATAAAAGTTTCCCCTTCAATGTCAAAACTTCGACGGGGAATAGTCTGGCGACTTGTTCGCCGTATGGGAGATTGTACACTTAGCTCATCATTCCCCATAATGCTCCCACTAGGATTAGATAATGATGACATCGTCTCATCATATGGTTGTAATTGAGAATGAGTTAAATTCAATTCATCACTTCTCATATTACTGCCACTTGACGAACTCCACTAATATCATTATCTTGATCCAAGGTTTCAAATAGGAAGTAATCTTCTCCTATTTCGCCCCTCTTAGGAAATTCATCCTCTAAGAATGTGACATCCCGTGATTAAAATTCAGTTATACTCCCACTTTCCTGCTCACATATGAACACATACCATTTCGAGTGTTCGAAGTATCTCATTAAAATACTCTTCTTTCCTTTAGGACCCAATTTCCCAAACTTGTGAGAGGACTCATGAGTATAGGCAGCACAACCCCATGGCTTAAGAAAACTTAAGTCCGATTTTCTACCTGTCCATAACTCATATGGAGTGGAACTAATTGATTTAGAAGGCACCTGGTTAAGTATATAGGCAGTAGTTAACAACGCATCACTCCAAAAAGTGATATGTAAGTTAGCATGCGCCATCATGGACCTAACCATTTCCAGTAGGGTTCTGTTTCTTCTCTCTGCAACACCATTTTGTTGAGGAGTATATGGAATAGACAACTGTATTTCTATTCATTTTCATCACATTATTTTCTGAATTCATCAGATAAATATTCTCGACCTCGATCGGATCTCAATGCTTCTATTTTCTTGTCTAATTGATTTTCTACCAAGTTCATTAAACCTTTTGAAACAACTTATTGCTTCAGATTTATGAGAAATCAAATAGACATATCCGAATCGAGTATAATCATCTATAAAAGTGATGAAATAAACAGCCCCATGCCTTCCTCTCACATTCATTGAACCACAGACGTTAGAATGGATTAAATGCAGAGGAAATTTAGCTCTTTTATCTTTTCCAAATGGTTTCCTTGTCGTTTTCCCTACTAGGCAATGCTCACATATGGGCAAATCGACTTTTTCAATGTTGCCCAACAAGCCCTCTTTGGCTAGTCTATTCATACATTATTGGCCAATATGACCAAGTCTAGCATGCCACACATTCACATCATTATCATATGAAATAGAAGACGTGAAATAAAGGAATAACAAACATTGACATCACCACGGTCAACATTTAGTACAATAAAACCATCCGTAAAGTGACCACAATCATAGTAGTTTGTATCCAAATACAAATCTACACTGTTATTACGAAAGTTCACACTAAAACCAAGCTTAACCAACACCAAAAACAGACACTTAAATTTCGACGAATCTCCGGAGCATATAGAACATCATGTAGGAACAAGGTGCGTCCATCACGTATGTTCAATTGGCAGGTGCCAATCCCTTTAACTTCATCTCTGGAGTTATATCCCACATAGATCCACTTAGTTCCAGTTGGTTCTCGTCGGAATTCCACGAAGGATCCTCTATCCTTCGCTACATGATATGTCGCTCCTGAATCTACAGTCCACAAAGGATTGGATTCAGCTAATAATACAGAACTTGACACATAAGCAAAGTTCTCAAATGTACTATAGGTGTTTACCTTCTTTGGCTCACAACTGTCGCGAGCATAGTGACCCTTCTTGTCACAATTGTAACACCTCACCCTTGACATTTTCTTCACTTGAGGACGTTTTCCTCTCTTGTGTTGGTTAACTCTTGATCTCTTGCAATAAGGACTTGTGATATTGCTAGTATAAACACCTAGAGGGGGGGTGAATAGGCGCACAAATTATTTATCCCTAATACGGAAGCAATTCTTAACAAAATGAAATACGATCGAGGTAGAGAGAGAAATTTGAACACAGGATTTATAGTGGTTCGGCTTATTCCAAGCCTACGTCCACTCTTCCGCACTAACAGCCCACCGGCTGGATTTCACTATGATCAAAAGAGAAGTTACAAGCACAGCTTTTGCCTTGATTCCACAAAGTGTAGATATTCTACCACACCTTCTCAAGGTCTCTCACAAATATAGACTCTCTTTTGTATACAAGTATTCGCTCAAATGAATTATCTAAACAAATAGGAGTTTCAGACTTTGGAATTCTTCTATCGCGCACACCTCGAACAACTAAGAACGTCTTCCTTATATACTCCTTTATGCCATCATACCCGTTGGCACTTACCAAAGGAATTCCTCCATCTACCCGTTGGACGGAATCAATTAGGAAGATTGTTCGAGCTATTAAAGAAACGTGTTGATAGCCCATCAATCCCGTTCGCCCATACAATCGGATCTCGGTTTCCATAAGTAGAACCTTCCAATAATATTTAGACAATCATCGAATCTTCGTCATTGAATCAAACTTGATCAATCAAAGGATTCGATACGTCTTCTCAGCCACAAGATCTTCTCCAAATGATAAGGTTAAATCCTGAACAAACCATCCAGTTCGGATAACCTTTCTTCAACGGATTAGAGACTGTCAATGAGGATAGACTTTGAGTCTTGAGTCGGCTGTCCGGAAGTCTTGGACTTTAACTAACGAGTCCTGAGACCTTCGGACTAGATCGATGGAAACGTTTTGTCAACTTCAAAACACTTCACGAGGATTTCTCCAACAATCTCCCCCTTTTTTATGGTGACAAAACCTTCCCGTGATTTGGATAATTTTGACTCGCAAAACATTTCTCAAACACATATGCATATCTTATAGAGATGAATGGCTAAAAGATTAACACTAGAATCTGCAACCACAGAAAATAGGTTAGTCTATATAATAAAACCATCCATAAGATATCAATACTTGTTAATAGAAGCAGTCAAGTCCAAGTCTCGGTTCGGTTCTCATCCGACACAAAACAAAGTCAAAGTCTCGTTAAAAAACATGCAGTTAAACACAATCCAACAAACGCTTAAAAATGATTGAAAGTTTTTGATCAAATCATGCATCTCTCCCCCTTTTGTCATCATTAAAAAGGATGAGATGAAGTCAAGATTGCTTGGGAACGCGGACAAGCTGGAAATCTTCCATAGACCGAACGATGCCTTCCGGCCTTTTGAAGTCTTCCTTCAGCCCGTACAACCTCCTCACTTTTGGCATTTGCCTGATTCTGAATAGAGAAGGCTTGCATCTTATCATTTAATGAACAGGAAGAAGCTTGACTTTCATTCTTCAAATTTTGAACTTCGCATCCCAATGCATAAATTTGACCTCGCATTTCCATGAGAATATCCATGATTCCGCGAAAATCTGCTCCATTATCGGTCCGAGTACTTGCTTCGGCTCGATCGGAGTAAAAGCAGACGATGGTGGATCAGCATAATCTCGCAGGTTTGGCGATGAAGCTTCATGACCTTCCTCTGGAAATTGAGATGCATACACATCTTCTGGGTCTGCAGGTGAACGACTGACTCCTTCACTTGCATCAGGAAATGAAGATGTCACTCCTTTCTCCCGATCTCCCCGTTTCCATGCCTACGAGGTGGAGAAGAGAATTCCTCGGGTTCTCCTTCTTCTCTTCTTTCTTCTTCAGGTCTTTCTTCCTCTCGCTTCTTGCTCCGTTTCTCTTTCTTCTTCTTCCTTCTCCTCTCGCTTCTCTTTCTTCTTCTTCCTTCTCCTCTCGCTTCTTTCGTCTTTGTTCCGATTCTTTCGTGGAACAGGACGACTTAGATTCTTCAAAGCCATTGCAGAGATGGTGATGTCATCGTCATCATCTTCATCCTCAATGAGGAGAGATCTTCTTCTCTTAGATGGAGCAGTCATGGGCTCCTTCCCTTTTCTCTTAGCAGTAGAAGAGAGTTGATGAGATTTGGCAAGAGTCTTCTCCTTGAATTTCTCCAATTCCTTGCTCGGTTCTTCCGACGCATTTTGGTCACCATTTTCAGTCCTACCACCATATGATCGCATGATCGAACACAAAAGATTTGCGGAGGCTGAATATTCAGATGTCTGAATAACTTCGTAACAAGGCTTGGGTAAGGGAGTTGACCTCTGTCCTTCATCACTACTCTATACATGTGAAACATAACAGTATGAGGAAGAGAAAACTTCTTTCCACAGAGGATGGCATACATCAACTTTGCCTCAGAGCTTGAAACATCAGTTTTGGAAGTTGATTTCGGCCGAAGGCAATTAATAACAATCTTGTGAAGCAAGATGTTGAATGCATTCATCCTTGAGTAGGTGATCTTCTCATCCGTTCTCCCTGTCCTTCACCAGTTCAAGTGTGGCCCGAGCAATGGAAACTTTGATTGGTTGATATCCGCTCTCTCAACTTCTAACACATCTCGCAAAGATATTCATATCCACAACATAGTCTTGTTCTTTAACGCTGAAGGAGAATCTATTCGCATCTAAAAGCTAAGATTTGAATAGAAATAAGCAGTCAATTCAAGATAGGCCTCGGTTGAGTCGGAGCGGAACTTTTCAAGTTGTAGATAACCGAACTTTTCCTCAAGTTCACTTTCACAAAGCATCCAGAAAATCAAAGTCCACACTCCTAGGGTTTATTACCCCACGCTTCAGCAATTTCGAGTACAGATCCTTTTGTTCCTTTGATCCGAACAAATCTCCCCTTTTTCCTTGAATTTCAGCCGCAATACCCATTTTCGGTTGAAATAGACTCGAACAGATTGTCATCGTCATTCCCATCTACAGGATTCGACCCCCGAATCACAAGGATCACTTGGGATATTCGCAAGGGTTTCCTCACCACCCATTTACGAGCGATTCCCAAACTTTCCATTTTTCGAGAAAGATATACTGCTCCTATATCCTTTTTCTTTAACAAAATCATCAACATAGTTCAAAGGAGTACGAATTCCTTTTAAAGCACGATATAGCTTGTAAATAAAAGCGGGCTTTTGAACTCTTACGAGGTCTGCATCCTCGACGATTTCTTCCTGATGCTGATTAACAACGCCTTGAGGACTAGATGGTGGAGAATGACGCCGCGAGAATGTTGTGGGCTCGGTTGCGATCCGGAGTAACTTCATCTTCGCAAGATCGAAGTGCGTAGGCCCCTCACTCATTCTCTATGGTCCCTTGCTTGCGATTCTTGATGACTTTCATGAAGAAGACATCTTTCTCAGTGTATGAAAGATTCCTTGCTTGACTTTCCTTAAAAGATGACAACTTTTGAAGATTTAGCGAAGAAGACAAACGGGAATGGAGGATCGATGCTTTCTAGGGTTTTTGAGAGAAAAGTGAATAGAAACGTGAAGAGGAATCGACGTGTTCAATCGTTTAAAAGAAGAGTAAACGAACCGTCACAAAGGAAATAAAAATATGCCTTTTCAAAATAACTGTCTTTATCCGCAAAAATAGCTATTTTAAAAATAACTTCCCTTTTGAAAATGAATCGATGCAATATTTACGTTAATTAAATATAGCAACAATTTAAACACAAATCGATGATCGTACCTTTTCAAGATAAGATTGGAGAGAGAAAAACTTCTCGAAGGTCAAGCCAAGCGTAGATAAAGTCTTGTAAGCTCCGAGTCCGAAAGTCTTTAGACTTTGATATCCTCATACCTCAAAATGTTGAGTCTGGACCGTATAGACTCAAATTGATTTTTCTCCAAATGCTTTGTGAGTATATCAGCCAGCTGATTCTTTGAGTCAACAAATTGAATTGAAATATCTCCATTTTGAACATGATCTCTAATAAAGTGATGTCGAATCTCTATATGCTTTGCTCTTGAGTGAAGAATTGGATTTTTGGTGAGGTTGATAGCGCTGGTGTTGTCGCAATTAATCTCCGTGCATGAGTCTTCAATTTCAAAATCTCTCAGCTGTTGTTTTATCCATAGAATTTGCGAACAGCAGCTTCCAAGAGCTACATACTGCTGTCGTTGTTGAAAGAGACACGGTGCTTTGTTTCCTTGAAAACCAAGATACTGTTCTACTTCCAAGCAATCGGCAAGTTCTGAAGTGCTCTTTCTATCAACTCGCAACCGGCCAGATCTCAAGCGTCTGAATATCAGGAAGATTAAAGTCTCCCTTCTTAGGATACCAAAGACCAATGCTTGATGATGAAGAGACGTATTTGATGATGCGTTTCGCAGCACTGAGATGAGATTCTCTAGGATCTAATTGAAACCTAGCACAGATGCAAACACTCAACAAAATATCAGGTCTAGAGGCAGTAAGATAAAGAAGTGATCCAATAATGCTCCTGTACAACTTTTGATCAACTTTCTTCCCTTCTTCATCTTTGTCTATCTTTAAAGAACTTGACATTGGTATGTCGGTCTTTTGCACTTTTCCATTCAAACCTTTTGACAAGATCATTAACATATTTTTCTTGATAAATAAAAGTTCCTTCCTTCAATTGTTTTACTTGAAGACCAAGAAAGAATGTTAATTCTCCCATCATACTCATTTCAAACTCATCCCGCATAGACTTTGAAAATTTCTTGCCTGAGACTTTCATTAGAGGATCCAAAAATGATATCATCCACATATATTTGAACAAGTAAGAAACTTTTGTTTTCTTTCTTGATAAATAAAGTAGTATCTACTTTACCTTTGACAAAACCATTTTGTATTAGGAACTTACTTAATTGTCGTACCAAGCCCGAGGTGCTTGCTTTAAACCATACAAAGCCTTTTTCAAGACCGAGTCGCTTCTTTTGGGTCTTCAAACCCCGGTGGTTGTTCCACATAAACTTCCTCATGGATAAATCCATTTAGGAAGGCGCTTTTGACGTCCATTTGGAATAACCTGAAATTCTTATAACAAGCAAACACAAGTAATAGTCGAATAGCTTCTAACCTTGCCACTGGAGCGTAAGTCTCATCATAGTCTATTCCTTCTTCTTGCGTATATCCCTTGGCCACGAGTCTTGCTTTATTTCGTACGACTTTTCCTTTTCGTTCATCTTGTTTCGAACACCCATTTAGCTCCAATAACAGTTTTACCTTTTGGTTTGGATGTCAATTCCCTGGACATCATTTATGCTGAACTGTCTTAGCTCTTCTTGCATAGCTTCAATCCAGCTTTCATCGATAAAGCTTCTTCTATGCTCTTTGGTTCAATTTCGAAACGAGTGCCACAAAGACTAGACTCTTCTCGCCTTTTGGATCTTGTGCGAATTCCTTCATTAATTTCGCCAATTATAAGATCTTTGGGATGATTTGGACTTATGCTTCCAGTTACTTGTTGATTTGTCTCGGTTGATGATCTCTTCCTTTATTTGGATCTTCACTAACAACCCGATGCTGGTTTTCCAGAGTCCGAGATGCTTCTTGAGTTGTAGACTTTGGAGGGTGAGGAGGTTGTGACTCTTCTTGATGAGTCTCGACTTGATTCATCTTGCGATGAGTCTTGAAATTTGACATTCATTGACTCCTCTACTGCATCGACTCTTCTTGTTATAGACTCGTAAGCTTTGCTTGATGTAGAATATCCAAGGAAGATACCTTCATCCGATCTTTCTTCAAACTTACCAATTCGATCTTTTGCATTTTTCAATATAAAACATTTACAACCAAATACATGAAAGTATGAAACAATAGGCTTCTTTTCTTTGAATAACTCATAAGGGGTTTTCGAAGAATAGATCTTAAGAAGACTCTATTGATGATATAGCATGCTGTTGAAACAAACTTCAGCCCAAAATCGAGAAGAAATTTTACTTTCAATTAAAAGAGTTCTAGCCATTTCTTGAAGAGATCTGTTCTTTCTTTCCACAACTCCATTTTGCTGAGGAGTATATGGAGAAGAGAACACATGCTTAAAGCCAGATTCATCACAGAAATTTGTAAAATCTTGATTTTCAAATTCACCTCCATGATCTGTTCTTATACTAGAGATAACACATCATTTTTTCATTTTGAACCTTTTTAGCAAATTTTTCAAAATACGAAAAGGTTTCGACTTACTTGCAAGGAAATATACCCAAGTAAACGGGAGTAATCATCAACAATTACTAGGCAATACTTCTTACCCCCAATACTCGAGTTCCGGTTGGTCCGAAGAGATCCATATGCAGAACCGTAGTACATGATTAGTAGAGACATGATTTATTGGCTTAAAAGAATTTCTCACCGCTTTCCAGAATACATGGAGTGCATGAATCAGTCTTTTGGTATGGCAATTTGGGTAGACCTCAAACAAGCTGCTTTGATGAGATTTTGGCTAATTGCTTCATGTTGACATGACCAAGCTTTTTGTGCCATAAGCTTGCTTCGTCTTGAATTGAGATGAAGCATTGTGATTCATTTGGTTTCACATCCAGAAGATAGATATTTCCATGTCTTCGACCCATGAAAGATCGAGTAGAGTCTTTAATGATTCTTAACATGTTCCTTCTTGAAAGAAGATCTTGAAACCAAGTATCACACAATTGACTAATGCTGAGAAGATTGTAATTGAGTCCTTCCACTAAGGAAACATTACTTATTGTGAGAGTTCCAATTTTCACGGTTCCAAATCCCACAATACTTCCTTTGATGTTTCCTCCAAATGAAACTTTTCCACCATTTACTTGAGCAAGCTTTATAAAGCAATTTGAGTCTCTGTCATGTGTCTTGAGCATCCATTTGTCAAGATACCACTTTACCTCGTTTCTTGACGGAGACCCGTATTTAAAATAAAGTCTTAAGCTTTCTTTGGTACCCAAATTTTCTTGGGTCCTTTGGTGTTAGTAAGATAAACAAAGATTAGCCCATGCTTTCTTAACAGGTTTCCATACCGTAGGACACTCTTTTCAAAGTGATCCAGACGTTGCACTTAGAACATCCGAGAGCACTTCTACCTACGGTGTTTTACAAAACTTTCTTGAAGTGATTTTTGTAAACCTCACTCGAAAGTCTTTTCTTAATTCTTTCTTTTACTTTAGGAAAATCAATCAAGGGAATTGTTTCTTGTCATACCTAGACCAGACTTATTGAAGTAAGGTCTTTGTCTTTGAAAGAATTTTCTCAAGTTTTTCAGACCCTATAGAAAATTTCTTTGATATATTTGATAAGTCTGTTTTAAAAAGCATTTTCTTTAAAAGATTTTCTTCATTTTCTTTAAGATTGGAAACATACAAGTCTAGACTTTTAACTCTTCGCTAAAACATTTTCCTTTTGTTTTAGAGCTGAGTTTTTTTTTTCAGTTTGGAAATTCTTTTAGAGAAGTCTTAAGACTAAAGCATAGTTCATCAATATATTTAGAAACTTTGACAGGAATTTTAAAATTACTTGCCTCAAATTCCCGAGTCCGATCCCGAGTCCGATCCAGTCCGAGTCCGGTGTGCCATCGACATAGATTGGCATATTCATTATCACTTTCTTCACACTCGTATCACTCCTGTGTTTCAGCTTTGAGAGCTTTTCGAAATTTTTCAGCTTTTCCTCTTCTTCTTCGAAGAGGACAGTTGGGTCCGATGTGTCCCTTTTTCTTGCATTCAAAGCAGACTACATCTTTATTTGGTTCCTCATCATCAATGGACTTGGTCTTGCTGTCTTTGAAAGCTTTGTTTCTTTGAGTTGAACCTTCTTCCTTTTCTATTTAGTTTTCGAATCTTCTTATCATGAGAGCAAGCTCCTCATCGTCCATATCATCTTCGGAATCTGTATCATCGTAATCATCATTTGATTTTAATGCAATGGATTTCTTACCTTTTGGATCTTCATCTTCATTGATCCTTTCCACTTCATAGGACTTGAAGAGTTCCAATCAGCTCGTCACGATAGCGGCATAATTCTCTGCGTCTCTCTTATCGAAGTCTTTATGTGATTCCAATCCTTGGAGAGTCCACGCAGTAGCTTGTTTACCTTCATGGGATCAGAAGTTGGTTGACCTTGATTTTCAAGACCATTCACAATATCTGTAAAACGACTAAACATGTCGATATTAATTCTCCCGGTTTCATTAAGAGAAGGCTTCGTATTGACCGAGAAGAATGTTGATTCTTGTTTCATTCACTCGATCTATTCCTTCATAGGTGATATGCAATCTGTCCCAAACTTCTTTTGCTGTACCACAAGAAGATATTCTATTATATTCAGTTGGTGATAAAGCACAATATAAGGAGTAAATTGCTTTTGCATCGAGTGTTTGTCTCTTGATTATTTCTTCCTGAGACATTCCGCTGGTTTCTTCAGTTTCTTTTCCTCTTTCAGAGACTAATGCAGTGGTAGGAGTAATTCTTTTTTCTACAACGTCCCATTCCGAGGATCCTTTGATCGTAGGAAAGCTTTCATCTTGTTCTTCCGGATGTTGTAATCCTTTCCATCAAAGTAGGGTGGTCTGGTATTGCTTTGCCCTTCCATCAGCCCCGGTGCTAGCATACTAGCCATGGATCTTTTACTATGAAGTAAAACACTTCAAATAAAGTAAGTACAAGTGCTCGATACCAATTGATATTGCTAGTATAAACACCTAGAGGGGGTGAATAGGCGCACAAATTATTTATCCCTAATACGGAAGCAATTCTTAACAAAATGAAATACGATCGAGGTAGAGAGAAATTTGAACACAGGATTTATAGTGGTTCGCTTATTCCAAGCCTACGTCCACTCTTCCGCACCGACAACCCACCGGCTGGATTTCACTATGATCAAAAGAGAAGTTACACAGCTTTGCCTTGATTCCACAAAGTGTAGATATTCTACCACACCTTCTCAAGGTCTCTCACAAATATAGACTCTTTGTATACAAGTATTCGCTCAAATGAATTATCTAAACAAATAGGAGCTTCAGACTTTGGAATTCTTCTATCGCGCACACCTCGAACAACTAAGAACGTCTTCCTTATATACTCCTTTATGCCATCATACCCGTTGGCACTTACCAAAGGAATTCCTCCAATCTACCCGTTGGACGGAATCAATTAGGAAGATTGTTCGAGCTATTAAAGGAACGTGTTGATAGCCCATCAATCCCGTTCGCCCATACAATCGGGATCTCGGTTTCCATAAGTAGAACCTTCCAATAATATTTAGACAATCATCGAATCTTCAGTCATTGAATCAAACTTGATCAATCAAAGGATTCTGATGCGTCTTCTCCAGCCACAAGATCTTCTCCAGATGATAAGGTTAAATCCTGAACAAACCATCCAGTTCTGGATAACCTTTCTTCAACGGATTAGAGACTGTCAATGAGGATAGACTTTGAGTCTTGAGTCTGGCTGTCCGGAAGTCTTCGACTTTAACTAACAGAGTCTGCACCTTCGTACTAGATCGATGGAAACGTTTTGTCAACTTCAAAACACTTCACGAGGATTTCTCCAACAACTTGATCCTTTGCATTCCCACATATTGAACGAATCAATACGTTTGCGCTTAGAGCTCAAAGCCCTTTTGAGCTAGAACCAGCATTGCAAATATATATTTTCGGCTCACATGCCGTGCGCGAGTCTACTACCAGCTCAAGGTGGCGCACAAGATCCTCAAGATCTTCCATAACATGATCAAGAGCTTCTAGTGCTTCTTGCTTTTCCAACACATATTGAATCTTCATATTCAATATGTCACAATTGTTGCCGTTCACATCAGCAATTACGTTCTCGATTCTTTGAATCCATCAATCAACACATCGACATATATGCACGAATAATTAATGCCTATCATTTATGCATCCACTTTGCACAGACCCATCATATCAATAAATAATTTTAAGTAAGGTTTCAGAATCAAAAGGTCACTACATTTCCAATCATCCTCCAAAATTCTAACTTAAAACTATTATTAATATAATTGTCTTATGCAAAATAAATTCTATGAAGTTACAAAAACTTCTATGAACTACCCACGCTAACTACCCACAAGAATCAGCAATAACAAAGCAAAGATAATTGACATCCAATAAAAAATAATGTTTTCAACTAATACAACAATCAATTACACTAAGTAATATATCCAAAAAGAAATATCAACATAGAAAGAGATATTCAACACTCAAAAACATCTCAAACTAATCGAGAAATAAATAGGGAAAGTCCCTTCTAATCTATCAATCAAAATATCTGAGAAATTTGAAGGCACATTTGCCAACCATGGAAAAACTTTTGGAGAGCTCTCATGTCGCCTCCAAGGCGCATTCACTCTGCGCCATGTGGCGCTCAATTTAAGGGTTGAAGTTCTAGCCAACTCAATCCTATAGTACTCTCTTACAAAAGCTTCCACTAGCCTCCTATAACCCGGGACCACGTTGACCTCCCATAGCCGATCTAACACTACTTGCCATTCAGGTGGAAGAGTGTTCATCAAAGCCGGCATCTTCTCAAAATCCGGCATAAGATAACCATTCCAAATGATTTCCGTATCATCCGATTGACCCGACCACGTGTGATACTAAATCACCGTCATGCCACCGATAAGCGCCTAACTCTTTCATCAGCCTTTTCGCCTAGCTCTTCCTTCGTCCGTTCTCGGGATTGCGTGTATTCGTGCATAACGCATCATAGTTCCCGCAACAAATGCGAGAACCAATAAATGGATAACTTATAATCCATTAATAAACAAAATGGAAAATACATAATTTTCCATGATTCATGCAACAAATGCAGAATAAAAAATGGATTACCTCTAACCCACACAGACATAATTGAAAAATAAACAAATTCCTTTTTCTTTTTTTTCGGGTCAACGGTCAACGGTCGTCGGTCAACGGTCAACGGTCAAGTCGTCGGTCGTCGGTCGTCGGACCGGTCGGGCCGGGTCGGACGAACCGACCGCACGTGCCGCGTGCGTGCGCGGGCTGACGTCACGCAGACGTCAGCCGGCACGTGCCGCACGCGTGCCAGGCGTCCGCGAGTCGAGTCGGGTCGGGTCGCCGGCCGATGACCGCCCGGCCAACCGTCGTCGGCGCTGACGTCATCGATGACGTCATCCCAACAGTTACCGACCGTTGGGTGACGTCAGCACGCGTCGGTCCACCGACCGGCGCGTGCCGGTTCACCGCCGGCATCACGCACGTGCCGATTCGCCGACCGGCGCGTGTGGCGCACGCGCTGGCCGATGCCAGCGCTTCGGGCGTGTCGCACCCAAGCGCAGCGGCTTTTGGCCGCGCGTGTGGGGCGCGTGCGGCGTCGCCCGGCGGCGCACGACATGTCGCCGGACTCGCCCGACGTACCCTTTCACCCTATGCCTTCGAAATCGATTTCGAATCACGAAACTCAAAAAAATGGACGAACAACGCTCGGGTGTCGAGATTTCTCGCCTCGATCCATACGGCCGAAAATTTTCGCGAAAAATCAATCAAAAAACATCAAACAGGTCGAGAAAACGTGAACTAGGGCTTTGATACCAATGTTGGGAATAACGGATCCCCGAAATCGGATTCGACACTAAATCGAACCCCTAAAGCAATGCGGAAGACGAAGCCCGGGAAAAACACGTATCACCGATCCTAAAGCACACCACGGATTCGAGCGTACCTTGTTAGCCACAAATTAAACACCAATGCTGAAAATCGAGGAAGAAATTCTCGATCCCGTTCGATCCGATGACGTCGATTGGCTGAAGGGAAGACAGCGTCACCTTAAGCGTTTTCTTTTTTTTTGGAGGAGAGAGGGAGAGGAACGTACGTGCGTTATTATGCCAAAGGGTGTGTTCCTCCTCTCTCTTTCTCCTTTTATACGTTCCTCCAACAAAGGAACGTCTCTTCATCCATGGGCCCTATTCCTATGGGCCGGGCTTTTAGGCCCAACATGGGCGGACGGGCCTTAAGCCCATCTCATATAAAACCATCAAAGATCGTGATCATCTTAGACTTTGAGAGGTCTGGACGTCGGTGGCATCCGACATGATATTAACCATGGACACCATGCAAATCAACAAAACTAAATAGACGACAAACCCCCACTTATAGCATGTCAAAAACTGGACCCCTGGGGTCATTTTCGTTTGATCGATAATTGTTCATGTATCAGTGGCAGTCACTGTCTGAGTGTCACGTGAACAACTTACTTTTCCGATGAAAACCGCCCATCGGAAGAACTTCCTCATGTAGCGTCCCTACAGACATACTCATTCTTGCTCGACGACTCCTCAGACCGTTCTCCCGAGCTGAAATGCCGATAGGAGACTCCGAACGTCCCTGGCCAGGGTCGTGGCATGCTAAAGAAGCGAGCGATGCAATTCCAAGAGCTACTACGACACTGTTTGTCGTAGCAATCGCAACTCTTAGCTTTCCTCGGGTACCTCCCATTCCTTGGGACCGATCTTCACTGGAAGTTCACCGAATTGGCCGAGACCTATGGCCCCGTCTACAAACTCTGGCTTGGAAGCAAGCTGTATGCCGTGGTTAGCTCCCCATCGCTAGCCAAAGAAATCGTGCGAGACCAGGACATGATGTTTGCCAATCGGGACGCGAATATTGCCGATAGGTTTTTAAATTTATTTATCTTAACAAAAAAAAATTACAAGATCCTCCACTGGTTCAATCTTTTTTCTTCCGAACCTTCCTTCATAGGCTTGTAATGAAGCCCATAAGCTGATCGAATGTCATGGCATCCAAGTTAAGAGATTCTTCAATTGCAACAGCAATGTAGTCATACTTCTTGTCTACATACTTCTTGTCTAAGGACCAAAGTATTTTCTCAATAACACAAATATTTGAAATGTCTTCTCCATTTCTTTTCATCTTATTGACAATCGCCAAAAATCTTATGAAATAATCAACAATTAATTCAGATACTTTCACATGAATTGCCTCAAATTCGCCTTTCAAGGTTTGAAAGCGAATCTCCTGAACTTTCTATACTCTTAGATGTGTATCATGAAGAATCTCCTATGCCTCCTTAGCAGTAGTAGTGTTCAACGCTTTTTTGAACATAAAATCATCTAAAGCTTAATAGATGATTGACAAGGCATATTGATCTTTCGAACGAATCTTCTCCAAGGCATTCCTCAAGTTTTGGTTCAAGGTAGCTTCATCCTCTGGCTCATCATAGCCAGTGTTAACGAGTTCCTATACATCGTAAACATCAAGTATAGCTTTCATTTTAATGGCCCAGTTACTAGAATTTTCTTTGGTAAGACGAGAGTATTGAAGAAGAAGCTGATTATTTGTTTAGGCCATGATCACAAACCGTAAGCTCCGATACCACTTTAATGAAAGTAATTTGAAGATGAAACACTTACAACTCACACAAGGAAGAGAAAAAGATAGATAGGCTTGTAAATTTATTTCACCTTAACAAAAAACAATTGCAAGACTTCCCTATTTATAGACTTATTACATGACATTCGCTCTTCCCAATATATAAAGCTAATGTTCCGGATAAGACCCAGATTATAACAAAACAATCACCATATATCACCTTATCTCATCATATGTCAAGATATCTCTATAAACAATCACTATACCTAGAAATACGAACAGACTAATTATAGATAACACAACAATTATAACTCTTCTTCAATGCGAATACCAAACAGTTATCGATACCAATGAATTTGATTTAATTTCTAACATATACTTGCATTTGACAGCCTGATGCACCATAAAACATAGTGAATCCTCGATCTACAACTCCGTTCCTAATTTTTAGATCTCATTCCATATAATGGCTGCCAAGTGCCACATATAATCCTAAGTTAGTTGTTTAACGATTATTTATAGGGTACTGTGCTTCCTTAAGAATCTCTATTAGCATTACGTTATCATAATTTCAACCCACATCATATACACAATAGGAAAAGTTGATAATACCCAAAAATATGTCAATCATCTTGTGCCAAATCTCCGGGGACGTTTGTCATATCTCGTCCGAATTGATCTCTTTTCATGCCCTTCTTGTTTCACATCTTATCATCTTACTGGGCCGTGTCCAACTCCGTTGATCAGTCCCATATCTTGACTTTCAGGTTAGTTCTTCTCTGATACAGTGCGTCATTAACTATGCAACTTAATGGACCGTCACAGAATTCTGCTCTTACTGATGAAACTTTGAATGATCGGATAGGACATCGTGATTGGCGGGACCGATACATCGTCAACAATGACCGAATGGGTGATGGCAGAGTTGCTGCGGAACCGGAATGTGATGGACAAAGTAGTGGAGGAATTGACAGAAGTTTTGGGAGTAGATGAGATGGTCGAAGAGCAGCGCTTGCCCAAATTAAAGTACCTCGATGCTGTCATCAAAGAGGTGTTGCGCTTGCACCTGGCACTGCCCTTATTGGTGCCTCGGACCGCGCATTCTTCCTGTGTCGTCAAGGGTTACATGATACCAAAGGGCGGTAACATATTCCTGAATGGATCATATATCCACAGGGACCCTAAGATTTGGGACAAACCATTAGGGTTTAGACCGGAAAGATTCTTGGAAGATCTTAGCTTGTATAATCTATCGGGCAACAACTTCGGATACATGCCATTTGGTTCTGGTCGAAGGATGTGTGAAGGGCTTCCGCTGGCAGAGAGAATGCTCACGTGTGTTTCGACTTCCCTTTTGCATTCGTTCGAGTGGGAATTACCACAAGGGACGGAGTTATATTTGTCAGACAAGTTCGGGATTGTGGTCAAGAAAATGAATCCACTAGTCGCCATTCCCAAACCAAAATTGTCCAGACAGAGCTCTACATGCAGATATAGGTATTTCGGATTGAAGCTTCCAAACTCCTTTTCTTTGTATGTTTCTAGCCTCGGTTTTCAGTAAAGATATATGCATATCTATCGACTATGTTATGGTACGAGTCCTATTCATGGCAACATGAATTGAGAGAATCCGTTGATATTCTTGCATTTTTGTCTAAACTAAGGAATGGCCTGGAGTTAGTCACGTATTACATGTACGTTTGCAATAAGCAAAGGTTAATGCCGAACTGATGGTAGTCCTCCGCTTTGATTAAGACCATGTTCTCCTCCTTCTTTGTTCGGAGGAAATTGGAGACACAGATGAAGGGTAGAGGAGAATTTAGCCGTAACAAGAGTGCAGCAGAAACTCATACCTTCGCTTGGAAAAATTACTAAGAGGGAGTCCAAATCTAAACCAATAAATATATCTAATTGGATCCATATTAATTCAAAAATTTAAACCAATGATTTATAGGTCAACTTGAATATATATACTTTTTTGGGTTTACCAACACTCAGCTAAATCTATGACACTTAGTAAAATTACATTTTTTTCAATTTTGAAATATGTCTCACTTCAGTCAATATTCTCACATCACCATCATGCATTCTAATTCTAACAATGCCAACATTGCACTCGGCATTGCTCCCTAAGTACATTTAACCATTCTCCATGCATTGATAAATAGCAAACTAGTTCCATGTTTGGTGTAGCGGGAAATAAGCAACAAAATCATAATTTATTCGTCAAACGATGAATTCTTAGTGACAAAAAATACATAATGAGCACCATCTAAGGCATGGTTAGCAACTACAACAATATCATCATTAGACTCAACTCCATTTCTCTTATCCTTCTTGTTGTTTAGCTTAAGGCAATCCATTTTAAGATAATCCCTCTTGCCCTAACTCCAATAGACAACACCACAAATCCTAAACTAACTACACCTGTTCAAATTTGCACTACTCCTACTAACACTATTATTATCTCCTCCTCTTCCTTCACCTTCTAAAACAGCTTGCATAAATTCACTAGAATCTCTTCTATGGATGCCTTCACTTAGAATGAAGTAATGAATTTCATCAAACGCCAAACTTACTAACCCAATGGAATTACTAATAACAATAATATAGTAATCCAACTATCAAGCAATGAACATTGATAAAATCAAAGGTTAAACTCAATTGACTGACAATTGCGTTGAATTCATTGATTTTCGAGCAACCAATGCTCCTTCACTCATCTTTAAGTGAAACAAACAATACATAAAGTAGACCTTATTGTTCGCAAAGAGTTTCTCATAAATTTGATTGGACTTTCGTCAATCCTGCAATGATCTTCTCTTTTACGATGCTAATGCAATATTACGAGCCAATGTCAGCTAAATTATACCCGGCAATTGTCTATCCAGCAACTTCCAATCAGCTTGTTTCACCAACTTTGGTTTCTTTCCAAATAAGGGTAAATGCAAATTTCTCTAGTAAAGATAATATTCAATTTGTATCTTCTAAAAACCAAAAATCTTTCCTATTAACTTTGTTTACTTTTCCTTATCTTGTCACCATCAATTTGATTTAACTCATACAAACCTAATTCTGATAACAATTGTTGTGAAAAATAACAAATCGAATTATAAAATAAGCATAAAAAAATAAATTAAATATCATATTTATATTGTTTGATCAATATGACTTACATCTATAGAGATAGCAACATAAGAATTTGCAATAGATCAAGCAATCAAATAAAGATTATAACCGCACTCAGACACTCTTAAGTATTTCCTAACTCTCAAATCTACTTAATAACTGACATGATATTTAGCCATCACAATTCTTGATGAAATAATCTTTCAATCTCAAAAAAATACTTACATAAAATCTTTTTCACAACTTTAAATAGTCTCATATTGCTTTCGTGTGCAATTGCACAAAATGATGAATACCTTTCACAACAAAGATACTTTTTATATATAGATAATAATTAAATCCAAAATAGGAAATTTATCCAAACTAAATAACTAATCAAATAGCAAATCTACTCAAATTAGACTACTTACTAGGATCAGAAAAGTTTGCTTATCGAGCTAAAATCCAAAATACATTTTCAATTCGAAAGGTTAAATTTAGGAAAGAAAACTAATTGCATTGAATAGTAACATTCGGTAAAATATTAGTAATTAGTACTTGCGTCCCATCAGTCGAGATGATTTGATATTTTCCGGCCTAAATCATCAAAGGTACTGCTTCTATCAACGATGCAAAGTGCTCGACCCGGTCCATACCACCGACAAAAAATATCATACAATTATGTAAGACTAATGACTCCTCATGACAATGACAACTCCTCCGTGCAAGTCAAAAACTGGACCACGTGGGGCTGCTGATTGTAATTGGGGCTCTTCAGCTGTCAATTTTTGTCCATGGGATCTAAACAAATCCTTAAAAGACTTTGACATCCTAGAAAAGACAAGAATATAGGCTGGGACCCGGGCTTGAAAAAAGATATTGGCCCCGTTGGCCTACCCGGCCACTCCCCCTCTTATGAGGGTAGAGAGGGAGATCACCTCGGATTCCCGCAACGCCTTCCCCAGGGAAACTTGGGGCGTGGTACAGGAAAATAAAGAAGTCAGTCGAACTCCCCCTCTTACGAGGGTAGAGAGGGAGGTCACCTCGGATTCCCCAACGCCTTCTCCCAAGTCAAGCGTGGGGCTGCTGATTGTAATCGGTGCTCTTCAGTTGTCAATTTTTGTCCTTGTGTCGATGAGGGCAGACCAGAACCGCACCATTCCCTCATCAGCTTTTCCTTTATCATCCATGAGAGACCCACACATCTAGGGGAAGACCATGTATGCCTAGTGTAATAAAATAATTTCTTATTCTTGCTTCGCTGCTTCTCTTCCTGTGGTGGAGAGCTAAAATGTCAGACGGATACTCTGGACGTTCCTGGTTGTGGTTGTGGCCTGCTAAAGAAGAGAACGATGCACTTCCTAGAGCTATCAGAAAACTTGTTGTCATAGCAATTGCAACTCTTAGATTTTTGGTTTTTTCCATGCTCAGGAGGCGAAAAAACTCGAAGAATCCATTGCCCCTAAGGCCCCGAGGCGTGCCATTCCTCGGGTACCTCCCGTTCCTAGGGAGCGACCTACACCGGAAGTTCTCCAAATTGGCCGAGACCTACTGAGTTCTCCACCTACAAACGTCCCAAATCATGGGGTCCCTGTGGATATAATCATGGGTTCCAGTTCTCCGAATTTGGTGCCTCGGCACTAAAGGGCAGTAACATATTCCTAAACGAGGGTTATATCCACAGGGACCCCATGATTTGGGACAAACCGACGGAGTTTAGGCCCAAGAGGTTCTTGGAAGATCCCAGTAAGTATGACCTCTTGGGCAACGACTTCACGCACTTGCCTTTCGGTTCCGGTCGAAGGATATGCGCATGGCTCGCACTGACAGAGAGGATGCTGACGTTTTCTTTGGCCTCTCTTTTGCATTCATTCGAGTGGGAATTACCGCAAGAGGTGGAGCTGGAACTATCGGACAAGTTCGGGATTGTGGTCAAGAAATTGAATCCCCCGGTGGCCATTCCCAGGCCGAGATTATCCATTCCAAAGCTCTACATGTCAAGATAGATCTTTCATTAGAGTCTCAAAACTCTTCATTTTAATTCTAGGAAATGAAAGTATCCTGCCGGTGTGTCAGATGTAGGAGAAGTTGTCTATTGGTTCTTCGGATTAGTTCAACCAGAAGATGAAGTCATGTGATTTAAGCGCAAAACATTTTAGGTCTTGCACGTATATTTGATTACGGTGTTATCAAGGAGGCGATTCGCTTACAGCATAGTGCAAAGAATAAAACATAATGAACAAACACCGAATTTATATGATTCAATTGGTGTGACCTACTTGATGAGGTAAACAACATGAGATTACACTATAGATCGATCGATGCAATAGAGATTACAATCATAGTTGAGGCTTTTGCCATTATCCCAATCCACAATTACATCCACTAAATCATACAACATTTTAACTCCTATAATTTCTTGCAAAATAATTTCTCAATCTCATAAACAAATTCACAAATATTATTACAAAAATTATTGGCTTCCAAGCACTTGATCTAATTCACGAGTGCACCGCATAATAGATTGTTGTGACTGTAAACTCCTCTATATATTTATGAAAAAAAAAAGGAAAAGTATCCAAAAGTCCTAAACCTACTGCTAATTTAGTTATAAACCTCTCAATTTCGCCAATTAAATCCTAAAGATTTTCGCATTTTGCTAATCAAGTTCATCCAATCAATTTTGACTAAAAATCACTAATGTAGAGCCAATTGTCCTATGTGGCATGATTAACACCAACGTGAATAATTTTTAATAATATTTTAATCTTCTTTTATTTTAATTTTCAGTATTTAATTTTTTTTCCTAACCCAAAACTGGCGAGGGCCAACGACCCTCGCCTGGTCTGGGGAAGGATGTCACTGCCCTCATCAATTACAAGCAAAGGCATTCGCCCTCGTTTAGATCCAGGTGAGGGTTGCAATGCCCTCACCTCGCCTAGGCAAGGCAAGGGTCAAGACCCTCTTCCTAAATCTAGTGAGGATGTCACGACCCTCACATAGTTGACACCCTCACCAGCTTTAGGCAAGAGCCTAATGGGCCTCGCCTGGATTTGGGTGGGGGCAGATAAAGGTGCAAAGGCCCTCACCTGTGGCTAGTGAAGGTAGCAACGCCCTAGCCTACACATGGTTAGAATAAAAAAAAAAATTAATTTTAAATTTAAAATATTATAAAAAATTATTCACATTCGCGTTAATTGTGCCTTATAAGATATCCATGTCTACGTCAGCAATTTCTTGCCAATTTAAGTCGGATGGACTCAATTAGTAAAACATGAAAATGTTTAGGTTTCGATTGATAAAATTGAAAGACTAGAACTAAATTAGCAAAAATATGATAAATTTAAGATTTTTTGAACAATTTTTCCATGCAAAGACTGACGATATGCTAAAATGAGAGGGGCCATTTGGTCTTTTCAAGGTCAGAGTTTTATCAGAAGTCATAAATGATATTTTTAAAGTTAAAGTTGTAAATGGTCATTGAAAACTAAACAATTCTTTTGAAACAAAAATTAGGAGTTAAAATGGGGGCAACCCAACCCCTCTCTCTTCCGACCAAAAAAAAAAACCTCTCTCTCTCATAGGACTAGGGCTTGGGGCTTTTGTATGAAGCGCGGGACTCTTTCTGTTTTGTGGAATTAGAATCAGATATGACTTTTCCATACGGTTTAATGTTCTAATTAGAATTTTTAAATCTAGTTTTTTTTCCCTAGATTCCTTTTATAGCTCTGAAAGCTCAGGCACAAAAGAAAATGCAAATTTTCCTAATCCAAGTACGCGTTTATTATCTCATGATCTTAACAATTTTAGCTAAATTAATTTGTCAAAATTACGATTAGTTATATACCATTAAAGTCGACCTTTAACCCTTATCGCACAGCTTCCCGATAACATATATTACTTCCGGCATTATATACACCGTAGCATTACGCTTGTTCAATCATCGTACTCATTTGCAGTTTTCTCCAGTTGTCATTTTTGTTCTTGTGTCGATGGGGGCAAACCAGAACCACTGGATTTTCTTATCAGCTTCTCGTTTATCATCTATAAGAGACCCACTCATCCATAGGAAGACCATATATACTTAGTGTAATAAAAGAATTTCTTATTCTTGCTTGGCTACTTCTCTTCCCGTGGTCGCGAGCCAAAATGTCAAACGGATACGCTGGACGTGCCTGGCTGTGTTTGTGGCATGCTAAAGAAGAGGATGATGCAATTCCTACAGCTATCACAACATTTCTTGTCATAGCAATTGCAACACTTACTTTTTTGGTTTTTTCCATTTTCAGGAGGCGAAAAAACTCGAAGAATCCATTGCCCCCAGGGCCCCGAGGCATGCCATTCCTCGGGTACCTCCCATTCCTAGGGAACGATCTCCACCGGAAGTTCTCCGAATTGGCCAAGACATACGGCCCCATCTACAAACTCCAGCTTGGAAGCAAGTTATATGTCGTGATTAACTCCCCGTCGGTGGCCAGAGAAATTGTTCGGGACCAGGACATAATGTTTGCCAATCGGGACCCGAACATCGCTGCCACCATGTCGTCATACGGTGGAAGGAGTATTGCCTTCGCAAGCCAGGGGCCTTATTGGAGGAATCTCCGCAAACTGTTCGTACGGCAGATAATGAGCAATGCGAGCCTCGATGCCTGTTACGATTTGAGAAGGCAGGAGGTCAGGAAAGCTCTGAGTGATCTGTATAGAAAATCTGGCATGCCGGTTGATATCGGGGAATTGACCCTTCTGATCTTGATTAACGGGATGATGGCAATGCTGTGGGGAGGGACGCTTGAGGGAGAGAAGTGCGAAGCCATGGGCGCCGAGTTTCGAAAGGTGGTGGCTGAATATATGGTGCTCTTAGGTAGTCCAAATGTTTCGGACTTTTTCCCGGCACTCGCTTGGCTTGACCTGCAAGGAGTGGAAAGGGACATGAAAAGGGTGCATCAGTGGCTAGATGATTTTCTTCAGTCTGTTATCGATTGTGCAACCGAAGGAAAAACAAATGAACTGTTCAAGCAGAAGGAAGGAGAATCTGAAAGAAATGAACAAAAAAGGGATTTTTTGCAGATTTTCCTGGACGTGGAGATGGATCTTGAAGATAACCATTCACCAACGGACAAGAATAGAGTTCTCAAAGCGATTCTTAAAGTAAGTCTATACAGCTAGGTGACTAGTTCTTCTATCAATATACTTGACTATTTTTCGCCCTGATGCACCAGAAAATATGGTTAATCCTCTCCGGCAATTCTGCTCTTGGTAGATTTCATTTCATATTTTTGGCCTCCATAATCATAGAGTTAATGTCTAGCGATTATTAAAAGAGTATAGTTCTCATTTTCAGATCTATGTCAGCCCTAGAGTACCATAATTTTCCACCAGCGTCTTGTACAATAGCGAAACAAATGTAGCAAAGTTGATTTAATTCAAAGGTTCTTCAATTATTGTGTGCCAATTTTCGAATCAAGTTGGCCGTATCATGTCAAGAATAAATTCTTTTTCCATATATCTTGTTTGGCATCCTGCTGTCTTACTTAGGTTGTATCCAACCGCACCCTCTCCATCACAAAAAGCTCTATGTTCTTGACTCGAATGTCGATTCTTCTCTATTACAGTGCTTCATCAAGTGTTAAGCTTTATCAAACATAATAGCAGTTTACTCTTCCTAATGAAATTTCGACTGTGGAGTAGGACATCGTGGTTGGCGGAACTGATACGACTTCAACAACGATCGAGTGGGTGATGGCAGAGTTGCTGCAGAATCGAAATATGATGAACAAAGTAGTCCACGAGCTGACGGAAGTTGTGGGGGACGATAAGATGGTCGAAGAGCACCACTTGCCCAAATTGAAGTACCTCAATGCTGTCATCAAGGAGGCATTTCGTTTGCACCCAGCGCTGCCCTTATTGGTGCCTCGGACACCTCATGCTTCTTGTGTCGTCGGGGGTTACACGATCCCAAAGGGCAGTAACGTATTCCTGAATGTGGGTTACATCCACAGGGACCCCACGATTTGGGACAAACCGTCAGAGTTTAGACCCGAGAGGTTCTTGGAAGATCCCAGCAAGTATGACCTCTCGGGCAACGACTTCACATACATGCCTTTCGGTTCTGGTCGAAGAATATGCGCAGGGCTTGCACTGGCAGAGAGGATGCTAACGTTTTCTTTGGCCTCTCTTTTGCATTCATTCGAGTGGGAATTACCGCAAGGGGTGGAGCTGGAACTATCGGACAAGTTCGGGATTGTGGTCAAGAAATTGAATCCCCTGGTGGCCATTCCCAGGCCGAGATTGTCCACTCCAGAGCTCTACATGTCGAGATAGTTCTTTCATTAGAGTCTCAGAACTCTTCATTTCAATTCTACGGAATAAAAGCATCCTGCCAGTATGTTAGATGTAGGAGAAAGGATTCCTGTTGTCTATTGGTTCTTCAGATTAGTTCAACTAGAAGATGAAGTCATGTGATTAAGCGCATAACGTTTGGGGTCTTGCATATATATTTGATTACGGGTTATCAAAAGGCAGTTCGCTTGTAGCGTAGTGCGAAGAATAAAATATAATAAGGAAACACTGAATTTATATGCTTAGGTTGGTGTGACCTATTTGATTAGGAGTACAACACGAGATTGCACTATCAATAAAATGATGCAATAGAGATTACAATCACAGTCGAGTCATTAATATAATTTTGTTGTTATCCCAATGCACAATTACATGCACAAACTCATACAACATTTTTAACTCTTACAATTTCTCACAAAATAATCTCCCAACCTCAAAAAGAAATTCACAAATATTATTAGAAAAATTATTGGCCCCCAAGCACTTGATGTAATTCACGAGCACACTGTATAATAAATTGTTGTGACCGAAAACTCCTCTATGTACTTATAAAAAAAGACGGGAAAATTCTCTAAAAAGTTCTAAACCTACTACATTTTTTTTCCAATTTAATCCTAAACATTTCAATTTTGTTAATTGAGTCCTAAACTTTTTTATATTTTGCTAATTGAGTCCATTTGGCCAATTTTGACTAAAAATCATTAACATAAACGCTGACCGTTCCACGTGACATGATCAGCACTAACTTTGGCACTTTCTAATAGTATTTTTAATATTTTTTTATTTTTATTTTTTATTTTTTTCTTACTTTTCCTAACCCTAAACCAATGAGGGCCAGCAACCCTCACTTGGTTTGGGCAAGGGTGTGATTACCCTTGTCGGGCAAAAGCAAAGGTGTTCACGTGCACCCAAATCCAACAGCCCTCACCTGGCCTAAGCAAGGAAAGGGTCAGGACACTCTTGTCTAAATCTAAATGGGGCATCACGACTCTCACCTGGATTTGGGCAAGGGTCGACGGCCCTTGTCTAGATCTAGGTGGGGGCCAACAAGGGTGCAAAGGCCCTCACCCATGGTTAGTGAGAGAAGTACACCAACCCTTGCTTACCAATAGTTAGA
The DNA here is from genome assembly GCF_016545825.1 of Eucalyptus grandis. Lineage (NCBI taxonomy): Eukaryota > Viridiplantae > Streptophyta > Magnoliopsida > Myrtales > Myrtaceae > Eucalyptus > Eucalyptus grandis. Next base: position 31,801,075 of record NC_052615.1, on the reverse strand, counting down.
ATAAAAAAACTAAATATAAAAATAAAAATTGAAATATATTAAAATATTATTACAAACTATTTGTGTTCACACTAATTATACATTATAAGATAATCGATATCTACATCAGCAATTTTCGATAAATTTTAGCTAGATAGACTCATCTGGCAAAATATGAAAAATGCCTAGGCTTTCATTGACAAAATTGAAATATTATGACTAAATTAATAAAGATGTAATATGTTTAGGACTTTTTAAACAATTTTCCACAACAAAGACCAACAACATGCTAAAATGAGAGGGGTCATTTGGTCTTTTCAAGGTTGGAGTTTGCTTAGAAGTCTTAAATGATATTTGTAAAAATAAAATTATGTGAGTGGTCATTCAAAACTAAACAAATATTTTCATTTTCAAAAGGGGTTAAAAAGGGAGCAACCCAACACTCCCGCTCCTTTCGACCAAAAAAAAAGCTCCCCGCTCAAAGGCCCATGTGCTCACGGTGGGCTTAGGGCTTTTGCATGAAACGCGGGGCTCCTTTTGTTTTATGAATTTAGAACCAGGTATAACTTTTCCGTGTGGTCCAATGTTCTAATTAGAATTTTTCAAATCTAGTTCTTATCCTAGATTACTTTTATAGCTTGGAAAGCTTGCGCACAAAAGAAAATGCAAATTTTCCTAATTCAAGTGCATGATGCGTTTAGGATCTCATGATATTAACAATTTAACTAAACATATTTATTAAAATTACGGGTTGTTATATACCATTGAAGTCGACCTTTCACCCTCGTCAAATGGCAGCACATATTACCTCCGGCAATATATACGCCATAGCATTTCGCTTGCTCAATCGGCTGGCCGGGCCTCAACTCCAGGCCCGAAAGTATCGGCCTCTATCGATCATGTTCAGAGCATGTTCTCAGCTAGACACAACGTTACTTTGCACGGTTTTGTGCTGCTTTGGTTGGAATATTCTTTCGATCAGTTCGACCAGAAGATGAAGTCTTTCCTTTCTTGCGCTGGAAGGATATAGATTCAATCGACTGCCGCGTGCATACGACCATTTCATCAGTTATCCAGAATTAAGGAATCAACCATGGCTGCTCGACTGAAGGAGGAGGTTCCTGAGCCGAGCTTCCACAGCGCGCAATTCTCATAGCTTCAGCAACAATGTTTACATAGAGGGTGGATTATTAGCTCCATAGATATGTACAGCTGAGTACTGAAGAAGAAGGTCCTCAGGCGAGCAATGACTAGCTTTAATACAAAATAGGCTCACGAGTCAAGCGGAAGCAGCGGGCTTGCACACCGGGAGGTCGTTCTCGGTGTTGGGCGGGATCCGGAGAATGGGGTTGCTTTCGAAGAAGTTGACCGGTTTCAGATCGAAGCTGGCCGACACCGTGGGCATGATCGGGAAGTCCTCCTGGCACGGAATGTGATGGAAGCCCAGCGTGTACCACACCACAATGTCCTTGTTCTCGATCGGCCGATCCCTGCCATTGAACAAACATTTCCAGTTAAAGTACCAGTCCCAGAATCTAAAGCCAGTTCGCCCGGGCTCATCCCGAGGCCACCAGGTCGAATCCCACACTATCTAGAGGCAAAATGAGGATTTCACTTGAATGTGTGCATAGCAAATGCTAGCGCGCACCTCTCCGACCACACGGCGAGTGTGTCCTCGCCCTGGCTCTGGTAAGTGAACAGCCCTCCTGCCCATTGCTCGGTCCGGTTATAGGGGGTGACCCATATTTGGTTGTTCGTGAACGCCGCCCGCTTCTGGGGTGGGTCGTCGTGAGAGAGCAGACTGGCCGCGGTCCCCGCGGGGACAACCTTGTACCCCACGGGGTTCCCGACCCGCGTCTTCTTGTTCGTGTTGACGACGTGGAACTCAGACGGATCATAGAGCTTGAGCTTCACCCGCGCATCCTTCTCAGTCTTGGCCACGTTCCGGACTGCCTTCAGGTAGCTCCGCCGGGGCGACTCCCCAGGGGAGGTCTCCTGCTTCCGGATGTTGACGTTCACGAAGGAGTTGTCGGCACCGTCGACGTCCATGTCGAGATGGAATGTGACGTAGTGGTCGTGGATGACGCCGATGACGTTCTCGGAGAGGAGCGTGCCGTAGAGGTCTTCTCGCCCCGGCACGTCGTTGACATTGGCATAGGGGCTGCCCTTCACCATCAGAATTCCGCTGAGACCGACCTGCATTTAGGTCATTTGAGAAAAAGACATACAAGTTTTTTTTTTTTTGGTAAAGAAAAAAAAAGACATACAAGTTCATCTCTTCAAAGTCCAATGTCGAAGGTTATAATTGTCAAAGGATATCTGAGATTTGAGCGTGCTAAGATACCAAAGCGTCACTTCGGTTGTCATTGTCACACGTGGTTTCGCGTCATTTTCAATACGCCAACTTTAGTTGAAATATATATGGCGTTTGAATAGCCGGGGCATCTCTCGCTCCTTGGTACTTTTCAGCGGAGGAATCTTATTTTCCATGGTGAATCGGACCCACATTAAGATCTTTTCTAAACCTATAATTAGACTAAATCATAAGTTTGGCAACTTAATAAGCCTGATGAGCCTACCCATCGAATACATCATCGATTAGGAGAATTATCTTGGACCTACTAAGTCAGGTTGCGATCCCTTAAAATGTTGTTACTTTACTTACTTTAGGCCCTTAGCAAAGCCTTTTCTAACTTTCTAACACGGCTCAAAACAAGTGGTTCATCCAACAAAAAAAAAAAAAAATTAAACAAAAATATTTAAGAAAGGAAAAAGGAAAAGGAGTAGTGGAAAATTTGGAATATTCAAAGTGCGCCCTTGGCAGGAATGCAATTTGGAAGAATCACTAACCTTGACCCTGATTAGCCCATCCGTTTGGAACTCCCAGTCCACGATGTAATCGTAGTTCGCCACTGACGCTGCCATTCTAACCACTAACGTCACTTTTGGCCTCACTTCCCTTATCTGCACATAAACCACCCAAAAAAATTTAAAAAAAAAAAATCAAAATCAAACATATTTCAAGAACAGGAAAATATCTCCGTGGCCGAATTTAAAAAAAGAAAAGAAAAAGTTAATATCTCTAGAGCACCAAATATCACCGGATCACAAGCAATGGCTACTAAATTACTAATTGTAGAACTTCAGCATATGCTCATGTATCTATAATTACTTCATTATGTCTTTTAATAACGGGTCAAAGTCAATGGCCCAAAACCCCCTTTACCTCCATGCCAGTGATCGGGCTCTCGGAGTGCCGCCACCCAATGTCGCCGGCGTAGCTCTCGTAGATGCACACCATGCCGGACCTCACGTACGGCGTCCCGTCGCCGGCCGGGAACACGCCGTCCATGAAGTAGGCGTTCCTCGGGCAGTCGTTGAGCGGGTCGAGCGGCATGGCCTGGAGCCCGAACCCGTACTCGCCGGCGTCCATGTACGTCTTGAAGTACCACGCGTCGGTCGGGTCCATGTAAGGGACGAACAGCTCCGACGTGAAGCCCTTGTACATGACGTCCCTCAGCTCGCCGCTCTCCGGGTCGCGCACCCTGGCCCGGGAGATGATCACCCCGGCTCTCGGGTCCGGCTTCGCGTGGAATTCCCAGTTCGCCCACTTGACGAGATGCTCGTCCTCGACGGTGAAGCTCGGGCCTTTCGGCTGCTCGATGGAGATCGGATTGATCATGCGATAAGCCTGCCGGTTCTGATCGAACTGCGAGTACCGGTAGTCGGTGTTGGCGGCCTTCGGGATCGGTATGTCGCCGCCTTTGTCGGTGATCTCGACCACGCGCTTCGTGTCCAGGTCGAGCAGAACGGTCAGCCCCTCGATGGGTCGCATGTAGAAATTGGCCGTGTCCTTCATGGAGTAGCACTGGACCTTGATCAGCCTCCGGCTCTCCTCGGCCGGGCCGTACCAGCCGCTCGAGATCGGCAGGCACGCGAGGTCGGCCAGGTCGACCCCGCGCGCCAGAACCGTGCGGTTGAACTCCGGGTCCGCGAGCGGGGCCAACGTGGCCGTCGTCATGTCCTCCATGGTCATCGTCGGGTAGCCGGAGAGGGGCGTGGCCCCCTGCTCGGTCACGCGGCCGCTGTCGAGGTCGACGGTCAGGAGGTGCGACAAGCCGGCGACGCGGGCGACGACGGAGGCCTTCCGGGGGAACGGGTCGCCCTTCCGCCAGGCGAGGACGGAGAGCTTGTCGGGCTCCTCGAGGACGACGGAGTGGAGGGCGTAGGGGGCGCCGTTGGCGAAGAGCGGGTGGGAGAGGAGGAAGGTGCGGACGCGGTTGAGCTCCTGGATGGTGAGGGGGTCGAGGGGGTGTCGCGGGGTGTCGAAGACGTGGGAGTGGCGGCGGGGCGGGGGCGGGGTTCTCGATGTTGGTGGTGGGGGCTGCCGTTGCTTGGGCTGGAAGCGATTCTTGGAGGAGGCGCACCAGGGGGAGCTGGCGTCGCAGTCGACGAGCTCCGCCGTGTCCGGCAGCCGGGACGGGAGGTTGACCCACGTGAAGAGAAGGATCAGGGCTACGCTGACGAAGAGCAGCAACAGCCGGAGGGAATGCCTCCCCTCCATCCTCTCTCTCTCTCTCTCAGGGGGCAGGGGCAAGTGTGCTGAAACTTGTCGACTCGGCAGATAAATATACATGGCTGATGTCACGCCATCGCATGGTCTCGGCAACGCGGTTGGCTCTTGAATACAGTGAGAAATTGTATAAAAACATTAGAAAGAAAAGGGAAAGAAAAAGCTGTATGAAACGAGTAAAATCGAAAGAGAAATCAAAGCATGACCTCGAACGAAACGGATAAAATGGAGACTGTTCGTCTCGATCGATGGAGATTTTGCGTAATGCGTAGGTTATGTGCCCATCCTTTCACCGAATTGTGTTTTCCGGCGGATTTTGCGAGCTAGACATTGATATAGGTAATTTTTGTGCATAATGTGTGGTCAACATGTCTCATTTTGGTGAAAAATTAGTACGATATATGTCACATCAATCAAAGATATGGGATATCTACGAAGAAAAATGTCCAAAGACCACAGTTTACACGTGGAATTAGATGCAGAGAATAGAATAGAAAAATCAAATTTATGCTACAATAACTTTTAATTGAATACATTGGTTTCAATCACCGGGAGTTATCCAATTAGTTATTCTTTCACTTGAAAATAAGGAGGTAGAGAGTTTAATTGCCTACCTTTTCAACAAATGCCGTGAGGATACATAAGTGAGGAAATAAAATTTCACAATTTACGCACAGCACATAACAAAGATACCCAAGCATTCCTATCTAAAATAAGTAATGGGATCGGTTTATGACAAAAATTATACCATGTGATTGAGTAAATACATGTACATCAAAACTATTAATGTAAAAGCGCCATTTAGCAAGCAACATCCAATTCTCGTCCAATTATTTTTTTTTAGCTTTGGATGCGGACTTTCTCGTGCCCACAGATGGCATTTTCCTTATCCAAGGCAAGCCAAAGGCTTTATGGCTAGAAATTTTGGCGAAACGCAGCCTTAGCGCGCGGTCGTTGATGTAGATATGCCCTTAACACAGCACTTTCCAGCCGCCCACTACTTATCAAGATTCCCTAGTGTTTATTTACCAAGTGTCAGAATCCAATTGAACGATGTTTGTTCTGATGACCAGGAAACACTAAATGAAAAGGAAATGTACGACACGCAAAAACCAGATAAAGGGTGTGTATCTACCAATTTCTTACGCAAGCATCGACTTGCACAGCAGCACCGGCCTAGGCAGTCACTATCAGCATAGGGTTAAATGATTGATTTGTCAATCTACAAAAAAATAGAATTGATTAATATATACCTGGAGGAAGGCAAAGTCCGGGGCGCATATTCTAATAACATCTTGAGCTGGGTGGTGGATTGGCTTTTGGAGTATCAAAGGAATCAAAACCCTAACCGGGTCCACGCGATTCAGGACGGTATTCTTTAGCACTACGCCCACTGATCTCCCTGCTACGAGGAAGATGACAATGCTATCGATTCCTCAATCGATGAACAAAATGACAAGAATCTGGTGCAACTCCAACGTGGACCTGTGAACTTTGTGGTGGGGAAAAGGCTAAGAGAAGTGACAGAAAACACTGAACTGGGGTTCCTTGAATCTTCGCGACTGTGTCCTCACCCAATATCTTAGAATATTCCTGGGGGATGGAGCTTACTTTTTTATGCTGCCCCACAAGGAAAACAATTATGTCAGCTTTTGAGTTTGTTTCCTTCGGTTTTCGATTTGCATATATGGGTGCCTTTATGGGGGAAGAACTTAGAAAAAGCGAATTGAAAGAGGGACTTTTCTAGTTCTTGGCAATTGGCTAGAACGGATCGAGAATAGACTTGATCGATTGAGGTCTTGGACCCTTGAACCAACTAATGGATCTGGGGATGGATTAGGGCCCGCTTAATTATAGAGAGGTTTGTCCAACTCCATGAGATGGTGTAAACGTATAAAAATTCAACTCATGTCCTTTTCTCTCTACTTCTTTTTTCAATTTTCAAAGTATAAATGCTTTCACTTTTAGCCATAAAGAGCGATGTCTCTTGAGGGCACTATAACTTGAGAGATGATACTTTATAGAAGAATTCTCAGTCTTAAATCCTTATCTTCATTGGGAATTTTTTTGAATGCTTAAGCTTTAAGTCTTGAGTGTAGCATAAACCATCATTCCATTCAAGAAAGCGAGATTTGCAGAGGCGATCGAAATTGATAGAGGTGATTCACATCTCTGGTGGGTGGACTTCATCCGTTGGGTAAAGATGCATTAGGCTATTATTTGTTCGGTGATGGAAGGCATCTCCATCACCATCCTTTGGCGATATTTGAGTTTTGAAGATGAAGATGCCAAAGAAAGAAGATGGGATAGAGAAGGAGATCTACTCTCGAAGTCCTGGAATGGAGATCGGGGCTTTTGGATTTCGGGCCTGATGTTTTTGAAGCCTGGAAAAAGATTGCTGAACCCTAAGGTTGGAGCGACTGATATGAAAGCGGCACTCCTTCTTGTAGCGTTTTTTGTTTTTTGTTTTTTAATAATCACAGTAAAAGCAAAAGCTGTCCTTTTTGAGTGCGGTGTTGTTGTCAGGTTAGTAGGTGTTGTTGACGTCAATGAATTTCCTCTTTTTTCCCTGCTTATTTTCTGTGTCTTTGCTTACGTTACCATTCTCAACACAATGCACCTAGTTTGCAACTTCTTTTGTGTTTGTTAGCCTCAAGTTCCCAAGAATCTTCCTCAATTAAAATGTATTTAATCAAATTATCCACTGTCAAGTTCTTGATCGCATGGGGAAGCTTCTTTTTATAATCATTCCAAGTTGAAGGCAATTTTAAAATAATTGCAAAAACTTAAAAGAGATTCAGAAATTTCAATTATAATGGTCTTTGAATTTGACAGCATATTTTCAAGTTTATCTACTTGCTTAGAGATAGATTTTTCATCAATCATAGTAAATTAAAAATATTTTCAGAATAATAAATCTATCATTACCTTATTTGTTGGTATTGTATTTAGTCTCCAAGGCATTTCAAATGTCCTTAGGATTTGTGTAAGATTGAATAGCTTCATATAGTTGATTTGGTAGAGCATTGAAAATCTTTCCTCAACACCTCCTTTCGTCATCCTCATGTATTTTCTTGTAGCTTTGTTTTCATCAAAACCATCGTCCTTTAGATTAGGGATAGTGGGCAAATTGGGATCCAAATTGCAAAGATACATTACTCAAACAAAAGAAGGATCATATTGTCCTTCAACGGATGAAATTAGCTCCATCATAAGGATCGATTACATATTGCAAGCACTTGATATAGCCATTGCCTCTATCTTCATGAAGATAATATCTTGAGATTTTTGGAGAAATTTGATTGTTGAGTAAAATAAAATGGTATAATAGATTTTTTATACTTTGACTCATACTAACAACCACTTTCTTTAAAGTATTACTTTCCCTCACTATTATTGTTATCGGTTTAAAACAAATATAACTCCAATATATACACCAAAGTTATAAAGAAACGAGTTCAGCAATCAATCAATTTCTCTTTTGAAATTTCACATTGAATTAGACTTGTCAATATAGGTTATTAATCAATTTCTTAACCCATATGTGATCAAACGTCGATAAGTTTACCCTAAATGTGTTCTAAATTTGTGTATGAAAAGACAAGTTTACAATCATCACTACTTTTCATGTCAACAATCACTGACTTTACATTATTAAGAATCACATATTTTCATGACAACAAACAACATTAGCAATTTTGAAACCTGCTACAACTTCCAACTCTGTGAAGTTGTCATTGCAATTATTTGCATGGACCTGATATCCATCACTCATGTAATCCGTCGCACCGATAAGAACGAAAGAGCATCAGGACGAAGCGGTCATCTTGCACACAGGGAGGTCCTTTTCGAAGTTGGGCGCGGCACGGAGTATCGGATTGCTGTCGAAGAAGTTGACCGGTTTCAGATCGAAGCTCAATATGACGGTCGGCATCACCGGGAAGTCCTCTTGGCAAGGGACATGGTGAGTCCCGAGGGTGTACCACAGCACGATGTCGCGGTCCTCAATAGGGCGGTTCCTAATCGATCACAGAGAGAACATTCCATGCCATGTGAGTACAGGATCGCTTTCAGTATCCAAGTAATAAGCAGAGATCATGCGATGTCAATCTATGTGAATCTGGGATGTGTCCCATATATAATCCGATTCGAAAGTTATCACTACATAGTAAATAGAGGTTATAAATTTAAGATGTTTCTCGATGGACCATGCACTACGCAGGTCACGAAATTTTGTACCTCTCAGACCAAGTAGCCAAAGTGTCGTCTCCTTTGCTTTGATACGCCAAGAGTCCACCGGCCCACTGCTCGCTCCGGTTATATGGAGTCACCCAAATCTGGACAAATATATATATATATATATATATATATATATATATATATATATATATATATATATAAAGCCAAAAAAAAAAATCACTTCTTTTCAATAATCAGTTGCATAAATTCTGTGAATTACCGGAAGAGAACCGGCAGTACCTGGTTATTGGTGTAGGCATTTCGGAGCTGCGGAGGATCGTCGTGATCAAGCAAGCTCGCCCCGTTGCCTCCGGGGACCACCTTGTACCCCGACGGGTTTCCCACTCTAGACAGCCTCGACGGATTGATCACGTGAAACTCCGACGGGTCGTACAGCTTGAGCTTGATCCTGGCGTCTCCCTCCGTCCGAGCCACGCGCCGTTTTGCCTTTAGGTAGCTCTTCCGAGGCGAGCTTCCGGGCGGGGTCTTCTCCTTCTCAATGTGGACGTCCACGAAAGAGTTGTTCGAGCCGTCGATGTCCATGTCGAGGTGGAACGTCATGTAGTGGTCGTGGACGACGCCGATGACGTTCTCGGACACGAGGGGCCCGGTCATTTCGTACTCTTCGGGCACGTCCTTCGTGTTCTCAAACGGAGCTCCCTTCACCATAAGCATACCCGATAGACTCACCTAAATACAGGTCGTTCCATTCGTTAGCTATTTTTCCATTACAAAGGGGACCAAATCATGAGGACGAAGATGGCTTTCAGGCTAACCTTGACCCGAATCAATCCGTCCGTTTGAAACTCCCAATCGAAAATGTAGTCGTAATTCCCGACCGACGATGCCATTCGAGCCACTAGCGTCACCTTAGGCCTCGACTCCCTGATCTGCGCTGGATTTTCGATTGAGAATCGTATTGATGATCGATAAGAACAGTACAATCGAGAGTCGATGGAAGACTATACCTCGAGCCCGCTGATGGGGATCTCGGAGTGACGCCAGCTGACATCCCCGGCGTAGCGCTCGAACAGGCAGATCATGTTGGATTCGACGTAGGGCGTCCCGTCGGACGCCGCGAAAATCCCGTCCATGTAGTAAGCATTCCTAGGGCAGTCGTTCAGCGGCACAAGTGACATCGCCGTCACGCCCATTCCATATTCCCCTACGCCCCCGAAAGGCAATACGAATTTATCATTGAGCAAGAGAGGATCCGATAATTGAACAAGTACTGAACACGATATAAACCAAACCCAAATCCAACGAACCAAAAGACCTATGTTGATTTAAGTTTTCCTTGAATAAAATATATACTATTGGCTATATTTATTTAGTTATATTTTTCGGAAACGTCGATGGTCAGAGGAGTCGACGCAGGCCGACGGCCACGAATAAGTGACCACTGTTAGATCAGCTAAATTAGAAACGGGTAGTGAGAAAAAAAAAAGCTAAGATTTTCTAGTTGCGACGAAATTGTGGACGTGAATATGATTAGATTTAGGCCAAATAATGACTAATTGAGAAAGGGTAAAGACTATAATGAATGGAATTATGGAAACCATCGAAATAAAAGAATTCATGATATAACCATGTAAGTAAAGAAAAAAAGATAAAATTTTCTTTTGTAATTCCTACTATGCTATTGGAGCTTATCGACAGAAGAAATCAATTTATATGGCTTTGATGGCAACTAGATCGACTTATGATTGCTTCACGAGATTTTCCTATTGAAGATTCACTAAAAATCTTTAGTTATCATCAAGACATTTATGGGCCTTAAAAAAAAATCTACAAAATGGGGTCCAGATTATTTTGCCTCGTGATGTTACAATCAAGTTGTCGTGCAGAATTTGGACCATCAAAGCTGGAGAGATTGAATTTCCAGCTATCAAATGGCAAAAGCAGGATCCACCGTTGAATCGAAAACGCAAATTGCGAATTTACGCATCCATACTTTTTATGTTGAAAGAGTTTAAATATTCATAATCAAACGTAAATTCATGTTTTAAAATAAATGAATAATAAATGTGAAAATCACTCGTATACATGACGCCTAAACTAATAAACCTACCTGCATCCATGTACGTCTTGAAGTACCACCCCTCGTCCGGGTCCATGTAGGGCACGAACAACTCGGACGCGAACCCCTTATACATCACGCTTCTCAGCTCCCCGGTGTCCGGGTCTCGGACCCGGGCTCTCGAGATCACCATCCCGGCCCGATGGTCCGCCCGGAGGTGAAATTCCCAGTTCGCCCACTTCACAACGTGCCCGTTCTCCACCACGAAGCTCGGCCCGTCGGGCTGCTCCATCGAGATGGGCTTCAGTGGCGGCGCCGCCGTGCCGCGGCCCTCCTCCCCCTTCTCGATCGACCCGTAGCGGTACTCGGTGCCGGCGCTCTTCGGGACCGGAATGCCCCGGCCTGAGTCCACGAACTCCAGGATCTCCCTCTTGTCGAGGTCCACCGTGATGGTGATGCCCTCGAGCGGCCTCATGTAGAAATTGGACGTGCCCTCCAGATCGAAGCACTGAACTTTTATGACCCTTCTCGTCTCTTCCACCGCCCGTCCGTACCATCCCGCCGACAGCGGGACGCACCTCACGTCCGACATCGCCACGCCCCGCGCCCGGATCGACTCGTTGAACTCGGCGCTCGTGTACGGGGCTTCGCAAGCGGCGGCGAGCTCGTCCATCGTGAGGGGCGGGTAGCCCGACCCGGACGCGACCGAGTGGGCCGCCACCCGGCCCGAGCCCAGGTCGACGACGAGCTCGTGGGTCCGGCGGTTCGAGAGGGCGAGGACGAAGGCCCGCCTCGGCGGGAGAGGGTCGCCCTTTCTCCAGGCGACGACTTCGGCCTTCTCGGGCTCGTGCAGCGTGAGGGAGTGGATGGACGGGGGAGAGGACTCGAAAGGCGGGTACGACCGGACGATCGACCCGACCCGAATGATTTCGTCGGTCGTGAGCGGGTCGAGCGGGTGGTGGACGGTCTCGGACGACGGGCAGTTCTTGGTTTTGCCGGTTCGGGGAAGCTCCTCGAGGATTGGGCTCTTCCTAGGAGGGAAGAACTGCTTCGGCCTCTGCTTCGGGTCGTCGAGAGGACGATACCATGAAGGGAGGAATACGAAGATGAGCACGAAGGAGAAGAAGACGATGGAGAGAGAGAAGCGGAGGCCTGGGGAACGTCCTTCCATGGTGGCTCGAGAGAGAGCTCTAAAGGAACAATCCCAAGCTCCTCCTCTTCTTCTTCTCTTTGGCTGTTTTGGGGACTACTGGAATGGAGCTTCGGGACTGCACGGATCCCGGGTGCTCTATCGATGGTGTTATGGTGGTCGAAAGTGGATTCCAATTTCCAACAAGAAAATGTTGCAGATAGGAAATCCATTTATTGGGTGAACCCCGTCACCTGGGCCTCACCTTGCATTAATTTCCCTACCGAGAAAGTACTAGGTACACAAGGAAAGCTATCTCAGAAAATCAAAAACACAAGGAAGGCAAACTCAGCAAATAGAAAATGTCAGGTACACAAGAGAGGCCACTTCAGCAAATGGGAAATCCTTTTATTAGGCGACATATGCTCCTACTCGTTTTGTTAAGATACCTATTGGAAGGTGCGCAAGAATCCTCTGGATATTATTGGATGTTATTCAGATCAAGCAAGATCAATTAATATCGGATCTGATTTATAGATTATATTATTGTCTTTCTCTGACTATATTATTAATCATGTACATTGAGTTAACACATATACAGAAATACAGAGAAAATTTCCACCTTCTTCTCACCCGTTTTCCTTTCACTTTGTCTTCTTTCATGGTATTAAGTTGTGCGCCTATTTTTCATCACTTCCGCTTTGTCTTCTTTTCTGGTTCTCTAATTGCCTACCGAAAGAAACAAGCTAACCTGTAAAAAAGAGTTAGCGCTCCGGTGTAGAAATCAGTACCTTGAAGATTTTTTTGGAATTTTCCTTAATAACAAGACTAGCCATATGACTTTAAAATGGATTTCTTTTCTTAATTCTCCTATAAGAGTTAACAGGTGCAAAATTTTAAGTCAATACAATATTTCCATCGGCCAAAAATTTGCTAGTCCTCAAGTTGGAAGCAATCGATCACTTAATTGTCCTGTATTTTATAAATTAGAAGTATTATCGTTGTAGAATTTAACTTTTAAATTAAAAAATTTCTATTGAATAGTTATCGAAAATACTTTCTAAGAATTTCAAACTTCATGAGATTCAACAAAACTGAGGCAAAGTTGAGGATCATCATTGCAATTGTTTTTCAAAAGCGGGGGCTAGAGCATAAGTCATCCTTGACTAGTACAAATAATGATCACTAATTACATTATACATTTGAGTAATTTACCAAAAGTTCCCCAGTTTGGATCCAACCCATTAGGTCAAATTACTTTAGATTAGAGCTTTGCACACAATAAAGATTTAAATTTCATCAGTTCATCAGACTTGCGCATGCCTCTTAGGTAGTTGGATATACACGTCTATATTCTTGGACTATAAAATAAACAACTAGAAAACTGACAATTTTGACCCAATATGTAGTATCATATTTAAACTTTTGAATTGCTTGAAGTGATTTTTTAAATTATTTTTAAATGTTCAATCTAGTTCCTCAATTCATAAAAAAAAAAAAAGTCAAATTATTCTTGCAGTTCTATTAACAAGTATTCATGACAATATTATTATTAAATGCATTTTCAAAATCAACCAAAAAAAATAGGGAAAATTCCAAATAAGGACTCAAAGTTGATCAATTTTTTTAAAGAATGGCCTGAAATGAATTTTTTGTCAGTTTAGGACCTAAAATAGATCCATTGTCTCAAATAAAGACTCAAAGTACTTGAACAATTCCAAATAAGAACCTGAACTTGCTAATCAGCCAAATATTCACCGACTATCAAGCATGTGACATTTTCGACGATCGAAGTTTGGGCAATTTTGTCCAAAAAGATATAGGAAAATTAATAAATCCTAAAACAAAAACAAAAAAACCCTATGTTTTCTAGGTTTCCCGTTCCTTATACCCATCCTCTGCAAAGTCAAAGACCGAAGTTCTCCCCATTTCTTGTACCCATCCTCCGAAAAGTCGAAGACCCAAATTCTCCGCTGGTTGAGGCACGAATTGAGAAAAAAAAACAAAAATAGATGCTTCTTTCTTTGTTTGCGGAGACCCAAATTCTCCAACGATCGAGCAAGGTGAGGAGCGACGAGAATCGAGTCGTGACGATGACCGTGCAGCGATTTGGTTGAGGAGTAGTGGGGGAGAAGAAAGAAGAAAATGTAAATATCTAAATGAATAGCCTAAACTTAATTAATTTAGAATTTTCCCTTTTATTTTCCAATCACAAATTTTGACAAAATTGCCCTTATTTTAATCGCCGAAAAATGTCTGCCGGCGAACTAAGGTCCTCAATAGAAATTAACTTGATCACTTTGGGTCCTTATTTGACACAAATTCACTTCGAGTCTTTATTTGAAACAATGAGTCTACTTTGGGTTCTTATTAGACACAAAATTTACTTTGGGTCTTTATTTGAAAAAATAGATTTATTTTGGGTTTTTATTTGGAATTTTCCCTTAAAAAACACAAGGAAGACAAACTCATCAAATAGGAAATGTCAGGTACACAAGAGAGGCCACTTCAACAAAGGGAAATCTATTTATTATGCGACACCTGCTCCTACTTGTTTTATTCATGAAAAATGAATTTAAATCAAAGATTGCACCATTGCCAGATGCATTTCTTTTCTTTGGTGAAGAAAAAAGTCTTTTTCATCACCGAAAATAGAAAAAATAAAATAGCATTTGGACTTTTTAGGAATAAAAACAGTAAAAAGTATTCGTTTTTTTCTGGAAAAAAGTATTCAATTACTCCACCAATAATAATAGAGTTTTTTCTTGATTTTTTAAATCGCAATTCCGTTTCAATTTTCTGAGAACGTCTGTGGAAAATGAAAAAAATGGTAGTATGGAAAAGGTTATATATTTAGCCCATGACTTGGGTTTGGGAGATTCATTTGTTTTCTTGTTTTCATTTGGGAATTCGCATGAGTGTTGTCAAACAGTTTCGCATTGTTTTCATTGATGTGGAGATCTTAAAAATCTTCTTTTTTTTAAAAAAATCTTCAGGCACGTGTTGTTTTACTTGTCGAAATTTATTTGTTTTTTTCTTTTCAGTAATTGAAATCGACAAGTAAGTTAATTAGCAAATATCCAGCACCTTCTTCATGAAGTTAGATGCCAGCAAAAAAACTGCCTGCCTCATAAAACGACGTATAATTGAAGGATTAGTCCATCGAAGGTCAACGTGTCGTCGGTACTCGGAATTTACTAATTGATGTAGCCACCAGCTGATTGATTTAAAAGCACCGAGTGACTTGAGCTGGTTTGGTAAATGCCTTCGACAAAAGCAAGTCGTTTGACAATTTTCCTAAGAACTTCGAAATATACATCATATTTCTCAAGCCCTCTAAAATATTGGCCCTTACCTAGCTTTAGGCTTTAGCATTCCAAAATACTGATGCATGTTTTTTTTCCCTAACTTTATCCTTGCTAAATTTTAAAAAGCTCAAAAATACTCTCACAATTTTTCACCTCGCATGATATTGCTAGAAAACTGATCATGATTAATGACGAGGACGGCCTAAGATCGCGCAACCTCAAGTGAGGAACAACAACATTAGGAGATGTCCGACAATGCCAAATCTATCTCATTGGCTATCACAAGTACATCTTGTTTTATAAGTCTTGTTCATTTAGATCAAAGTCGATTCCCAAGGCAATTTTTACCGAACATTATTTACATTTCGAAAAAAAACACTTTTGAATCCAAAGTTCTTTATATTTTCCAAAAAAAAAAAAAAATTGTTCTTAAAAGTCCAACCAAATGCAGAGTTCATCTCATGAGCAATTGGAGAAAAAGGACACTTAGGCCCTGTTTGGTAAAATTGTTGTTCTATTCTCAAGAATAGATTTGGAATAGAAACAAAAAGTAGAAAAAAGTAACTTCTTATTTTCGGGATTTTTTTTTGTGACCCGGAAACTGTTGTACAACCGGTAGCCAGCGACGTAAACCCAGAGCGGTGCTAGCGCAAGACCCACCACCACGACACCACACTTAAGATCACTAGCGACCACGCTGGAATTGGAACTCCGCCCTTTTGTGAGAGGGAGGGAGCTTATTCTTGGGAATAATTCCTAAGAATTAAAAGAACAAAAATAAAGAATTTTTCTTTTCTTTTCTTCTTCTTTCTTTTAGCCGGTTGCCAGCCTTGGCTGGTGTCGGCGCCAATGATTGGCCAAACAAGGGCTGCAACTTTACTAGAGTGTCGCCAACCCCCAACGATGTCAAGGCTCGGCCTCCCCAGTCAACGCGAGGCTTGACCTCGCCAGGCTAGGGTGAGGCCAACCTCACACCACCTAGGCGAGGTCGAGTTTCGTCGGTGGCTTGGCCAAGCTTTGGCGAGCTCGCCGAACCTCACCCGACCTAACTAATCACCAACCATGGTTTTTTATGGAGTTACCAAAGAGAAAAAAAAAAACAAAAAAAAAACATATAATAAAAGTATTTAAAAAAAGTAATTTATCAAACGCATTTCTATTTTAGAAATAAAAATTTTATAGAGTTACCAAACGCGTTTTTTTTTGCTTTTTGCTCAAAAATTGTTTCCAAAAACAGAATTAAAAAAACAATTATTTTTGATAAAAAATTATTTCCTAGAACAAAAGCGTTATCAAATGAGCCCTTAATTAACACTACCAGTTTAGAAAACTTCACACTCGTGAAGTAGGAAGAGAAAATATTGAGTGGTTTATGAGTATCATATCGCCAACTTACATGACATGTATTTATTCACTTTGAACTAATTAGAACTCGATATGTATATATTGAGGTGTAATTAGATAAAAAAAAATTAAATATCTCAATCCACCTCTCTCTTTCTCCTCCCTCGGCGACTGCAGGCATTATGAGCCCACACTGACCGAGTAACCAACACTTCCCTCCACCGTCGCTATTGGCAGAGTTGCCATGGACCTCGCCTTCAAGGTCGGCGACCTGAACGAACTCCAAATCTGGAAGTTCTCCGTTGCCCTTGCTCATCCATGGCCAATGACTACAGATCTGACTCAAACGTGGTCATGCTCCAAATTTGTCGCAGCCATGGCTCCAGATTTGGACCAGGCCATGGCTTAAAGGTTTGTCGTGGCCATGGCTCTGCGGGGGTATCGCCGCCGCACCGAAGGGAACTCGAGAGGACGATGGAAGGGAACACCAGGTAGAGAGAATTCATGACCATTCGAGGTGGAGGAACTATTCGCTGCAGCAATTATCGTGGGGAGATGGGTGTCGAAGACGAAAGTTGCCTCGTCTTGAGCGGTGGAGAGACAGTGGACATGGCCAAGTTGGGCGATGGATTCTCATGTGGTCGAAGAGATGGTTTCTGTGATGGTGATGAAGAGAGAAAATCCATATTTTTATTTTTATTCCTAACCGAGACATGGGTCGATCTTTAATTGCACCGACTCATATTAATGCACACTATGTCAGCTGGCGATGCCGCACTCATAGACCACCTGAAATTTTCTCATGAAGAAGGGATGAAAGTGAATCAAGCTATTCACGAGTAACTCGGACTAAACTTAATGATTGCTTGAGGTCAACCGATTTGACTTCAAGTCTAGTTTGAGATCGCCAATACTTGTTGATGGATTCGTGAACCTAATTAAATTTTTATTATATTTAAAAAAAAAAAACTATAAAGATATACACAAATTTCTGAAAAAATACATAATGTTTCCACATGTACTTAAATAATGGGATTTCATATGAGATTTTAAGACGAGCTCGAGCTCTTTCATAAGTTGATTATAATTGAGGCAAGCTCGAGTTTTTTAAATTTCCATTCGAGTCAAGTTCATCATAAGTTTTAATACTCGATCAAACTCCTGCCATGTTTTGAGCCCCATGCATGTATTCTAGTTGAGCTTCGGTTTAGCATTATATTGAGTCAACTCGATTGGGTCGTATTCCCGTATCGATCTTTAGCATTTCGAGTGATATCAAAGAGAAAAAAGACAACATCGACGAAAAAACGGCATTGGCCGATTGTCCCCGCTCATCAATTATCGTAAGTCCCTGTTCTCCCCTTTCATATAACTCATCGGCATTGTGGTGGTCATGCAAATGGTGTTTCAATGACGATTACATCACAAATGAGATTCGGGAGCAGGACCCGTCGTGATCACAGATTTTCCTAGATTCGGTAATTATCCACCATCTCCCTAAGTCTCTTCCAGGATCAGAACTCTCCACGTTGCTTCCATCAACCGTCGCAAGTCTCCGAAAACTTTTTCTTATTCTGCCAGATGTTTCTACTGTATTTCATCGTAATCAACGAATTCAATCACAACGCTTGCGGCCTGTTTCGACTGGGAATGCCATCACATCCTTAGTTGAATAATCCAAACGGAAAGGGCCACGCAACTTCATCAAACACCATGGGAAATTCAATTCACCAAGGTCCCGTTAACATTTTCTTTAAGCCATTTATTCCTAAGTTGAATAAGCCTGCCTGTTTAGAAATAACGGACACTCGTGAATTAGGAAGAAAAATATTTGGTGATTCATGTGTCATGTCATCAACTAATATGGCATGCATTTATTCACTCTAAGCAATTAGGGATTATTGGTTCCTGGTCCAATTCAATCCGATCCCCCCTTCCCAAAGTCGAGAACCAGACAAAGAGGACCAGTTCCTAATTTTTGGAACTGGGGATCGAACTGGGCAGTTTTGGGATCGGGAGCTGGTCAGTTGGCATCTTGAGAGTGCTAATATGAACAAAATAAAGGAGTTAGGGAAGAGAATAAGAACACGAGATTTATAGTGGTTCGGCTTAATCCAAGCTTACGTCCACTCTCCCACGATAACAGCCTTCTTGGCTGGATTCCACTATGCAATCAACAAGAGATTACAACTTCGAGTGCAAACACTTAGTAGTAGATCACACTATCTCACTAAGTCACTCTTTTGGTATTTCTCTCATGATTACAAACGTTTAAGCTCTCAAGAGACAAGTATATGATCTAAAGTCGCTCGGACTTTGGAATTATAAATTCTACGCTCCGTCTCTTACTTGCTCATCGGTCCATGATCTCCTTAAATACTCCTCCACTTCCAAACTACCGTTGGACAGTATCCGGAGAATCGTCTTCCAATATACCCATTGGACAGCTTTGTATCTAGAAGATTTGATAGCCGTTGAGTGACAAAGGTAAAATCCCAAATTGATTCCGATCGCCCATACAAACGAAATCTTGGTTTCCATAAGTAAAGCTTCTTCGTATAGAAAGTTCTTGTCTTCAAGATCCAATCGTCAATCAAATAGATTGAATCAATCAAATCAATCTTGATGTGGAATCCAAACCAGATCACTAGCCGTTGTATGATTGGGCTTGAGTTACGATTCATTGAATTTGGATGTAAAGTTCGAGTCTCAGACTTTACAATATGAGTCTCTAGACTTTACAATCGAGTCTCTAGACTTTACAACTGGGTCTCGTAGACTTTACAATCTGGGTCTGTAGACTTTAAGGTCATGACCAGTTCGCTTCAGCATAGAATCCGTCTTCCGATTCGGTATTCACGTTCAATGGGAATTTGTCGAGAGAGCAGACTTACGATGTAGAACAGACTTTGACACTAAAGTCTAGCAGTCTTCAGACTTTGAGTCTTGAGTCTGTCTTGAGTCTGGTAGTCTTCAGACTTTGAGTCTTGAGTCTAAAAATCTTCAAAATATATTTTGGACATATGTTACGTTCAGTCTTCTGGTCGTCTTCTGACTTTGATAATATCCTCTACATGTTCTAACATCTGCATGGTCTATTACTCAACCATCAAACATGTTAGTAGCCTTTGATTTATTTTGTCATCTTCAAAACATCATAAGGGATTTCCCTAACACATCTTCACATCCAAACTTTAGCAGCCTAGACATGGTGTAGAATTGGTCACTCCTCATCGCGCTGAAAAGAAAAGCTCAAGAGAAGGACAAAGAAAACAGACTGCCCGAACGAAACAAAAAATAGAGACAAGCTTAGAGAAGGGAGAGAGATCTCGTGATGGATGACTGGGATGACGAATGAAGGAATGACCAGTAAAAAGGATAACATCTAAAGAAAGATTAGATAATTACAGGAAAGGGCAGTGTGAGAGTCGAGCGAGAGCCGGGAGGGACGCGAAAGAGCGTCGAGCGAGCAGAAGCACAAACCAAAAATGGAACTTGTTCAGTCCCACACCAAAAACCGCAGAGCATTCACATCAAACCACCATGCGATCCAGATAACACGAGCTCATCCCAGTGAGAGCGAGTGAGGTTTTGACTGATATCACGGTAAATGAAGACCCTGAAACTCGGATTTTTTTCTCTTAAAAACACGAGCATTTGTACCGTGTTTAGTAGAGGCCTTCGGTGAGCTTTTGGTGTCGAAAGAATCCATGGATCCGCATGATGTCCTTCCTTTCGAGCTGAGATTGAATCGACTTCAAGCTGAGGCGAGAGGGAAAGATGGAGATTGAGGGCTGGAGCTCTGAGCAGCGTGAGATTGCTAGAGGAGAATCAAAGGAGGTATTGATTAGGATTTGTTGTTGTTTTTTAAAAAAATAAAAAAAATTAAAAATATAGCCGATCTGACTCCATGAAAATGGAACTGCATTAGCACCCCTAGGAATAGGAATGTGCAATGAAAACTGCCTAAACCAGAACCACCTGGACCAGCCGATTCTAGGCAGTTCCTAAAGAAGACGGTCCAATTCCAGTTTTGAGATGGAAATCGGATCAACAGAAACGGATTGATTGATTATATATAATATCTTTAAATTTCTTAAGAAATAAATCCTAATTCTTTTTAATTTCCTCCATCTCTCGTTGAATCCCTACTCTTGCTCGACAGAACCTCTCGCCTTGACAACAACGAAGATGCTCTGAAGTTCAAAGCATGGAAGGCACTGTTGATGTGGTTTGGAGCTCCCGTTTCGAAGCTGAAGAAAAAGATGTAAGGCACGGAGAGAGAGAGAGACAGAGGAAACCCCTCGGATATTCCTGGGTCTTCTTATGCCCGAGCAAGGGGCCATCCTCTCTCTCTCTCTCTCTCTCTCTCTCTCTCTCTCTCTCTCTCTATGTGCCCTACCTTGTTCTGCAATCAAAAAGGAGGCTTCTTTGTCTGTCTTGAATTCTTGATTCGGGAGTGACTCTTCACCGATTCGCTCCAGAGACAAGGAAGCGATTTTCGGGTACCCTTTTGAGATTGTTCTCTTGGGTTGAGAACGTTGGGTTTGCAACAACAAACTTACCAATTTTACTAAACTGGATTAGACTAATCGGTCAGTCCGGTTCCCAGTTCCCAGTTCCAAAACTAACCAGTTCAGTTCCTGGTCCTAGAAACTAGGAATTGATCCTTCCGGTCCAATTTTCGATTCTACCTTGAAACCGGACCGGATCAAGAACCGATTAACCCTACTTGGGGACTGTCCAAAATCAGCCGGTTCGATCTAGTTCGGTTAGTCCAACATGCTCACCTTAGGCCCGATGTCCTCATTCATCAATCATCATAACTCCCTATTTTCCCTTTTCATTTAACTTACCAGCATCATGTTGTCCGGCGAATGGTGTTTCCACAACGACGATTACATCACAAAATGAGATTCTTGACCAGTACAAGTCGTGATCACATATTCCTATATTGCATCGTCATCGCCGCCTCCCTAAATCTCTTCCAGGACCGCTCTCCACGTTGCTTCATTCAACCGTCACAAAGTCTCCGAAAACCCTCTCGCATTCTACCGGTTGTCTCCACTCTATTCCATCGTAATCAACGACTTAAATCACACCGCCTTTGGTCCCTTTCAAATGGGAACACCATCACACCCTAAGTTTGAATAATCCAAGAGGAAGATTCGTCATTGTGGGCTGGATGACTTTAATATTCTGAAAGCTAATTGGTGTGAACGATGTATGGATGAATTGACAGCCGATGGCAGGTGCAATCTCTTTGTCGAGGAAAATTCGTCATTGTGGGTCAGATGACTTTAATATTCTGAAAGCTAATTGGTGTAGACGATGTATGGATGAATTGACAGTCGATGGCAAATGCAATCTCTTTGTCGAGGAAGTGAACTTGAAACCCAATGTGCATTTGCAGTGTACCATGCTTCGATGCACAATTATGGAATAAATGAGATATGTAAAGATTCAACATAAATTATTTGTCAATACGCATGTTTCTTATCCAACAATGCGGTCTTCAAAACTTCTTTTGACGACGTATTTGACTTCATAAAGAAAATATGAAATCGAAATTACTTGGCGCATAAAATGCCAGCTTAAATAGCAAATGAGCTTGCTTCTCTTTCCTGTGGCATTACTCTAGGAGAAAATTCTAAATGCACCGGATCAACAGAGGCGAATGTTCCTTTTAAGATCGTCTAGATGGAGTCGAGAGGCACGAGGGTTGGCCGAACGCCCAACTCCGATTTAGAGAAAGAGAAATAGAAAAAATCGGAAAGATGAATTAACATCCATATCCATAAGAAAATCATATGCTGCCAAATTCGAAATTTTCAGTATTCCCGACCCAAATAATTAGAGGCCAAACGAAAACTCCCTCTTGGAAGAGGTGCCAATATGGATGTTAAAGGCTTGGCTCAATTCGAATTTTCTAGAAAATCAAACCGTTAAAGTAAACGGCGACATCAAACCAAATCAAATCAAATCGAATAAAAAAATCAAAATCAAAATCAAAACTCATGTTTGATTTGATTTGGATTTTTTTTTCATTTTTTCATTTTTATTTTACTGTCATATGTTATAAAAGTGACTTTCCCATTAACATGATGTTTTTCAACTTAACAAAGTCACTAAAATATGATAAGATTTAGGATTAATATCACGGATAACTTCAAATAGGTATATATCTGATAAAATTACTTTAAATTATTTTTTTGATAATAAAAAATAAAAAAAAAAAAAAAAATTCAAACAGACAATTTATATTTTTTTTTTAATTAATTTTTTTACTATAAAAAATCCCCAATCTGTACCCCAAAAAAAAAAAGAAAATTCCAAATGGAACCTTCCTTCTCTTTCATTTCCAGAATTCAAATTTCCCGAAGAATTCGTGGGCCTACCCGTCGTCAACCTTCCATTGCCCCCTCCACGATCACCTTCCCCTGCAAAATCACTCCTTGGTCGAGTTCACAACAATGACCTCGCACGACCACATCGGATCGCACGTTTGACGATCCCCGGCGAAAACCCATCTGCTCAATTGCGGCCGCCGACCGGAAAAATCCAGTCTTTTTCGAGTTCGGAGCTCCGTCGATGTCCCAGCCGAAGGCCATCTCCCACTTCGACCTCGCGCCCTCCACGCCGGGGAAGCTGAAGCCCGACCGGCTCTCGGCCTACATTCACCGCCTCCGGTTCCAGGCCCCCCTCTTCAAGCTTACCATCGGGTCGGCCCTGTTTCTGGGCCTCGTTGTCTTCCTCGTCGTCTCCTGCTCCCCGTCGGCGCCGCCCCCGCCGTCGCCCCGGCGGATCCTCGGCGACTCTCGGGGCGGGTCATACTGGGAGAGGCGGGTCAGGTCGTCGGCGCGGGCGCGGGCGCGCGCCGGCCACGTCGTCCTGGTCACCGGCGCGTCCGGCTTCGTCGGGACCCACGTGTGTCTTCACCTCAAGCGCCGCGGCGATGGAGTGGTCGGGCTGGATAATTTCAATGATTACTATGATGTGGAGCTCAAGCGGGCACGGCAGACGTTGCTTGGTCGAGCCGGGGTCTTTGTAGTTGAAGGAGATATCAACGATAGAGAGCTTATGGAGAAGCTTTTTGATATGGTTGCGTTTACTCATGTAATGCATTTAGCTGCACAGGCCGGCGTGAGGTATGCTATGAAGAATCCTGCATCTTATGTGCATAGTAATATTGCAGGGTTTGTGAATTTGTTCGAAGTGTGCAAGTCGGCGAATCCACAGCCGGCGGTTGTGTGGGCATCATCGAGTTCGGTCTACGGCCTCAACTCGAAGGTGCCGTTCTCCGAGAAAGACAGGACTGATCAGCCTGCGAGTCTGTATGCCGCGACAAAGAAGGCGGGTGAGGAAATTGCTCATACTTATAATCACATTTATGGTCTCTCAATCACTGGTTTGCGGTTCTTCACGGTCTATGGACCATGGGGTCGGCCGGACATGGCTTATTACTTTTTTACTCAGCATATACTGCAAAGGAAGCAGATTGAGATCTTTGAAGGGCCTCAGCATAGTTCTGTATCTAGGGACTTTACTTACATTGATGATGTTGTTGAGGGTTGTTTGGCGGCTTTGGACACAGCAAAGAAGAGTACCGGGAGTGGAGGGACAAAGAAAGGTTCCGCACAGTTCCGGGTTTATAATTTGGGGAATACTTCGCCAGTGCCGGTGACAAAACTCGTGAGCATATTGGAGAAGCTTTTAAAGGTGAAGGCCAAGAAAAAGTTGTTGCCGATGCCCAGAAATGGGGATGTGAAGTTTACGCATGCGAATATTAGTTTGGCTCAGAGGGAACTCGGCTATAAGCCTACCACGGATTTGGAAACTGGACTGAAGAAGTTTGTGAAGTGGTACCTTGATTACCATTCGGATCTGAGGAAGTATTCCTCGTGAAATCTCCCCAGTTTTGCACTTTAGCACGGTTTTCATTTGTATGAGGTTGGCCAATAGATTGACATTTTGATTGATCTTTCGCCTTGAGTTTTGCACTGCAAT
The DNA here is from genome assembly GCF_016545825.1 of Eucalyptus grandis. Classification (NCBI taxonomy): domain Eukaryota; kingdom Viridiplantae; phylum Streptophyta; class Magnoliopsida; order Myrtales; family Myrtaceae; genus Eucalyptus; species Eucalyptus grandis. The sequence goes on along the minus strand of NC_052615.1, from coordinate 31,776,476 downwards.
CAATAAAGCGTTGTCCAAAGATGAGACCTTTGGTGACATTTTGAGATGGTGATGACTCTTTGTGGAGGATTCGAGCTGTTTCAGTTAAAAGTTATAAGTGATATTGGCATCCTTCTTCCTTTTTTTCAGGACACAATAACAGATAAGAAATTTTACAGTCCATGGACATCTGTATTGATTGGTTTTGATTTGACCCCTTTTATTAATCTCAAGCAATTCCCTCCAAATTCCAATAAGAGAGTAAATTTTTTGCTTTGTGAATCACGGTCGAGGGGATTTACATCATGAGGATTGTTTGTGTGGTATTATGAAGCAATATCGTTGATTTTACAAGTAGTTGGTTTCGTGCTCAACATGGGTGTTGGGAATCTGTGGAATCTGAGAACAGGGATTGTTCGATGTGCTTGTGCTGCAACCCTGTGACTTCTGTGTCATCGTTGCTTAGGAGCAACAAGTTAACAGCAGAATTTATGTTCACATTTTCTTCTGATAAAAAATCAAACCAGACCTACTGTCTTTAGTTTGTTATCTTTTTCCACTGTCACACGGTTCTCTCTGGAGATTTAGCATTGAGTTTGAAGATTGTGCTTAGACCTTGGATGGATGTTCAATGCTCTGCCCTTCATTGTTTTGCAGAATTTACTCCATGGGTTCTTGAAATGATAATTTTGATGCTATGCTGAGAATGTGATTCGTCCTGCGTGCATTCATCTCCTGTCGTTGCTACTAGCACATTTCTTACTAGATATACGATGCAAATGCATGTGAAATTAAACGACACAGCACACAGGCTGAAGTGCCTAAGGTAGCACATCAATCCACTGTCCAATGCATCCCGTTAACAATGCATTTTGCTGTGATTTTCAGGTAAAATATCATAATAAATGAGCACTGAAAAAGTTTTTGATGAGCAGTCATGATCTATTTATTTGTGAGCTAACAGCTGTCAATCATTCGAGGAAGAGTTCATTGTGGGACTGTAGGAAGTCTCGCTCTATATATTTAAGCTGGGAACACAAAATGGCAAAAGCATTTGGCTTTCAATTGATCAGAGGGCAAGCAAGCAAGGTTTAGCAAAATCAGGGTAAGATTTTCAGCAGGGAAAAGAGCTTGCCAAGTTTCATAAGTGCATATCTTTTTACAACATCAAAGCTAGTGCATTTACCAGCAGTTTTGACTTCAAGATCTAACTGCAGCTACATAATTTTTATTCTAGTAAAGATATATTGGGACACCAATTGTCTGTGAAAATGGTTGCAGCAGTAGTACTAGACAGAAGAATACATGTGGTGGCAGTGCTTAAATGATTTTGGTATCTTGGTTATCCTAGGATGTTCGGTACTGTGCCTGTAAGAGGTATTACTGTGGCCTCGGCTTGCAGGTTTTTCTTTTTTTCTGAAAGGGCCGTTGAGTGGGATGTCCATGCTTCACCTTTTAGGTAGATTGCATGGTTTCTATTTCACAGAGATTGCTTAATTGGCTACATGGTGCATAATGGATGCAGTCAGCAGCAAAAACCGACCTCATTTTTGGTGCCTGAGTTAGTGCAAGATCTTCAGCAGATCTTTAGAAAACTAAAAGCGACTCAAGGGTCTAGCTTTTGGGTTTGATTTATTGTTTCCCAGGATGTTTACTGTTGTTGATATTATCATGATCATTGATTTACCTTGTGGAAAGACTCTGTGTTGCTCATGTACTCCACTCGGAGGTAAATTGTCCTGGATGGCTATCTTGCCCTAACCTCACAAAACTCTCGGGTTCCCGTCAAGAAAATGACTGAGCTCAGCTTGTGTGCGAGTTCACGACGATCACATGTCCCAACACAAGTGCCTTTGTTCGTAGCAAGAGTTTGTCTTCTTAGGCGCATCGATACAGCATATCTTATGCGCATGCACAGTTATATTTGCAGAAACCTGAGGCTTGTGCTTGTATCACGATTGAAGGAAGCTTATGGCATACGAATTCTGCGCATTATCTTTCGCTTCAAATCGGATTGGTACAGGGGGTTCAACGGCCCGTCCTCCACGAGACGTACGCCTTAAGATTTCAACTGGGGCTGTGAGAGACCTGGCCTTCTTGCACTTTTCTCAAGTGAATATAATGCACAGGGATTTCGAAGCTTGAAATATTTCTTTCATGGAGTTCAAATTTCATCCTTGTTTATCATGCTTTCTTTCAATTATCATCAAATGCTGAGGAACTCTGGCAAACTGTCATTATCAACTTAGTCAAGTGTGACAGATGGATAAGGTTGAGAAACAGATACAACATTTTCTTGAGGGTGAGATCTTGGCTACATCATAGGAAAACCATTAGCGAGATCGCGACACCCCTAAATTTTAAGTTGAAGACTGACTCCTTTCAGTTCTGAACTGATGTTTGATGGAAAGACCGCCATCAGCATTTTTGACAGCACTGACATGGTTCGAGAGGCCACAAGATTACCACTTCATCTTAAAGAAATAAGCTTGGGTTTATGGTAATCACATACTTAATCCAACAAGGAATTAGCCAAATTGGAACCGTATATTCCCATAGTAATTAAATTTTCCTTGATACAAATGATTATAAGTTTGTGATTAGAATTCAACTTATATGACTGAACGTTGATCAATGTAATGTTTTCTACTAAAGGTATTGCAAGATCTTTATTCTTTATATGCATAATACAAGATAAAGAGTTGTGTATTCGCAGTAAACTATGTCTACGGTAATTCTGTCTCTCCAGGTGGTCTTTATACCTCCAAGCTTGTAACATGAATGCATTGCATTTGCCATTAAAAGTAGGCATTAGCTACACCTCATACATGAAGTGACAATTTCCCACTCTTTCCATGATCTTAATTTTGTCTTAAACAAATGATGCTTCGCATGGTTGTAGAAAGAGATGATTTCCAGATTAGAAACATGTCCTATATATCGAAAAATTACAAGATGAAAATGGAATTGCCACTATTGCACATCACTAATCTAGTGATCTTGCTAGGTAGAGAGATTAAGAACAGTCTCCATTATGTGCTGTTGCCAATGTTAAAATGTTCCTAGACAAAACATATTGTCTTTTCATTTTGCTTTTCTCACATCCCTAGTCTTTGCCAACAAATCATTTTGATGTAATTAGCATTTAAGTCAAGAAGTAAACATGGCCAAAAGAATCAAATATGTCATTTGCTTTATGTACATTTGATCGTGAATCTGATAACCCAAAATCTAAAATTGGACATGTCTCGGCAAACAAGATCTCTTTTTGGGCTCGAACCAGCTCATCAAGTCTAGTCAGTTGATGAAGAAGAATTTAGCATCTTATGAACGGATCTAGAAAACGACCTGATTGACATGGCCGATGGATGGACATGTTCCAGAAGTTTCCCAAGCGCCGGGTTGTGACCCATCCATGAACAAGCAACCGGCCATCCTTGAGCAAGTGACCATCCAACTTCCCAAAGCAAGCAACCCTTGAGCTTCCCAAAGCCCTAAGACTTCTTGAGTGTTTCTGTACAGCTATATAATGATTATGGAGATTCTAAACTCCACTATTAGATCAACAAGGAGATCAACGGCTAAGATTAGTCCCGTAATTGTATAAATAGGGGCCTCCTCCCCCTAAGTTGTATGATCTCGTTCACAAGAAAAATATAATTTCGAGCTTCACTTTTTATACAATCCTTGTGAGTCTAGTGTGAGTAAGGCTAACTTGGGAGAAATCCTAATGCCGCACGAGTCTAGTGTGAGTAAGGCTAACTTGGGAGAAATCCTAATACCGCACGAGTTAGGCAACGCAAAATCAATCAACCCGTGACAAGTGGTATCAAAGTAAGTTGTTCCAAGGTGCAATGGTTGATACACGCTCCGTCATCACATTTTCTCAAGGTAAGGATCGTGGAAGGGCTATCTAAAAGATTGATGCTAGGAACAAAAAGAACCATATTGTTTCGAGTTCGAGAGAACCGACGAGAGATTGGGAACACCAAATGACAAACATAGAACTCTTTGTCTTGGAAGTCCAAGGAACGGAAAAGGATTTGACCTAGACCGTCAAAAGAGTTAAGGTTGGAAGGGAAGAGCTCGTGGTCAAGGTACCAGAGCTCAAAATCAACATAGGAGATCTCTGATGGGAGGTGCTGGGCTCCTCGACACAAGAACTCCAACAACGGGACAAAGCCCCAGATGCCATGATGGTGACTATGTACGTGAAAATAGCCAAGCTCAAGGGGAAGTCCACGAAAGTCAAAATGGCATTCGTGAATAGGGTGGTCATGGTGCAAGTAATCCATGGATGGACACACCTAAGTGCAGAGAGTTCAAAGGCTCGTAGGTGGCCAAGGATGTGGATAATTCTTGTGGTACATGGAGTGGTACTTTTAAGCAACATGGATCAATAGCAATGCATCTTGGGTAAACACTGCAGCGATGTATTTGGTTGATAATGCGATGTTGTGGTGGCGTCATAGGTTGGACAATAGAAGTGGGGAACCTATCACGACATGGATTGGGTGTGTCGAAGAATTTCAGTGGAAATATTGTCTCACTTACATGGAGGAAGATGCTCGCGACAAACTCAAGCACCTCAAGTGAAAAGGGGAGTTTGCGAGTACATGAAGCAGTTTTTAGATTTGTTATTCCAAATCCCTTCAATGAACAATGCACAGGCGTATTATTAGTTCATGAGTGGCCTCAAGCCATGCATCAAGCAAGAGCTCCAAATGGTGCAATGCAAAGGACCTCACAACAACTATGATCGTGGTCAAGGCCCTCATGGAGTACAAGTCATCATCTACAAATAAGCCTGACTCCCGACTTAGGGGCAAGGCTAATGATGGGGGAGAGCGAAACAAGTACAATTGCTCAAACAGAGGCAAGCCACCAATGGCACCTCCTAAAGCTCAAGTGAAGTTAAGTGGCGGAGGACAAAGGAAGGTGATACGCACCTATAAGTGCTTCTTTTGTGATGGCCACTTATGACTGGGGATTGTCCAAAAAGGGCTAAGTTAGCAGCTATATGCAAGGAGGATAAGTCACAAGAGAAGTTGCAACTGGGTTCGTTGCGGATCCTTGGCTCTATCAAGCCCAAGAGGACGAAGGAGCCTAAGGGACTTATGTTCATGGATGTGAAGATAGATAGTACCACAATGAGTGCACTCGTAGATACAAGGGTATCTGATCTCTTCAAATCAAATGAGGCTACGAAGAAGCTGAATTTTCGAGTCAAGAAAGTAGTTGGGTGGCTCAAGACCGTCAACTCTAAGGAAGTCCAAATTAGTGGCATGGCTAGGGACATAGAACTTCACATCAGCCCATGGACTAGCAAGGAGACTATCAATGTAATTCCTCTTGACGATTATATCTTATTATAGGTCTTGGGTTCCTTGATAGGACAAATGCTGGTGTTATGCCATTTGCCAATTGCATATGCCTCTTGGACACACATTGTCAATGTGTGATCCCAATTCATCTTGAGGCGGGTTGTGATCGAAAGATGCTATCAACTATGCAACTAACCAAGGGAACAAAGAAGGGTGAGGAGACCTTGGCGGCCTTGAAGGTTGAGGACAACATAGGTGAAGGGTGTGACATCCCAATGGAGGTGGTCCAAGTCCTTGACTCGTTCAAGAACATGATGCCTCCTGAGTTGACAAAGAAGCTTCCACTATGAAGAGAGGTGGATCATTGGATGGAGCTCGTGCCAAATGCTCGATCACTCGTCATAGCACCTTATCGTATGATGCCTCTTGAATTGGAAGAGCTGAGAAAACAACTCAAAGAGTTACTCAATGCGGGGTACATTTGGTTGTCTAAGGCCCCGTTCGATGCCCCAGTCTTGTTTCAAAAGAAGCACAATGGATCTCTTAGGATGTGCATAGATTACGGGCGTTGAACAAGCTCACAATCAATAACAAATACCCAATCCCACTCATTGCAAATCTATTTGACTAGCTTGGTAGAGCATGATGGTTCACCAAGCAATCAAGCTACTACCAAGTTTGGATTGCTAAAGAGCGCAAGTCGAAGACCACATGCGTGATGTGGTATGGATCGTATGAGTTCCTTGTCATGCCATTCGGCTTGACTAATGCTTCGGTCACATTCTGTACACTTATAAACAAGGCACTCCACCCGTTCCTTAACCGATTCATTGTAGTTTACCTTGACATTGTTGTATTTAGCTAGATGCTCAAAGAACACATTGAACATTTGAGGCAAGTCTTCCAAGTCTTGTGGGAGAATGACTTGTATGTCAAGTGGAAGAAGTGCACATTTGCACAAAGGGAAATCCCATTATTAGGACACATCGTCGGAGGTGGATGAGTATGGATAGAGGCGACCAAGATCCAAGCCAACATGGAACGAGAACCGCCACCTAGAGTGATGGAGTTAAAGTTGTTTCTTGGCCTCATGAAATGCTATTGACGTTTTATTCGGAGCTATTCAAGCATCACCATGCCACTCACGAACATGTTAAAGAAGGAGAAGCCGTGGGAGTGGACGAATCGATACCAAAAGGCGTTTGATCAATTGAAACAAGCTATGACCGAGGAGTCAATACTTATGCTCCGTGATCACACCAAAGCCTATGAAGTAGAGATGATGCCTCCAATTAGGTTATTGGCGGTGTTCTTATGTAGGATGGACACCTGGTGACATTCAAGTTTCAAAAGCTAAATGATACTGAGAGACACCACACGGTCCAAGAGAAGGAGATGACCGCGGTGATGCATTGCCTTTGTACACAGAAGCACTATCTTGGGTTCGCGGTTCGTCGTAAGGATGGACAATGTAGCCATGAGATATTTCTAGACCCAAAAGAAGCTGATTCCAAAACAAGATCGATGGCAAGACTTTCTAGTGGAGTTTGATTATATCCTAGAGTATAAGCCGAGGAAGGCTAACTCCACGGCCGATGCACTCACTCAAAAGATGAAGCTGGCAAGTACCATAAGCTAGCCCAACTGCCCATGGATCAACCATATCAAGGAGAGGCTAAAACAAGACCTAACAACCAAGGTGCTCTTTGAGTACACACGAGAGGGAAAGACCTGACAATTTTGGTGCGAGAATGATCTCTTTTACATCAAGAGGCGATGACTCTGTGTGCCACTCCATGGGAAGTTAAGGAATGAGGTATTGCATGAGTGCCACGATTCGAAGTGGGCGAGTCATCCGGGTATCAATCACACCATGGCGCTCATAGAAGATCAATGATACTAGCCTCACATGCGAAATGACATTGAGGCGTATGTAAAGACCTATCTTATATCCCAACAAGACAAACTAGAACATTTTCCTTTGCCAAGGCTCCTCGAGCCACTTCTTGCTTTGGAACATCCATGAGAGAGTGTCTCTATGGACTTTATTGTGAACTTACCAAAGTCCAAAGGGTATCAAACTCGCATGATCGTGGTAGATCGATTGTCCAAATACGCAATGTTCATGGCCAAAACTAAGGATTTTCCAGCTGATGAGGCAGCCAAACTATTCATCAAGAATGTCATCAAGTATTGGGGAGTGCCACGAATGATCATGAGCAACCACGATCCTCATTTCATAGGGCGGTTTTGGACCAAGCTCTTCAAATTGCTGGAGTTGGACCTCAATTTTTCCACGAGTTTGCATCTCCAAACTGATGGTCAGACGAAGAGAGTGAATGCACTCCTAGAGATGCACCACCAACTTACCAACACTACATGAACACAATATAACTGAATTGGGCAAAACTGATTGACATGACCCAATTCTTATACAACTTACGAGGGGGCGAGTTTGCGAACTGGAGCCCATTCGAGATCGTGACAGGCAACAATTACTCGCCCGAACATGGTTGCCACGGGCTACTAGGGGAGTAGACCACCCGCGTATAAGTTCGTTAAGGAATGGCATGAACGAGCGGACTTGGCACGAACTTGTGTACACAAGGTCTCGAAGTGCATGAAAAAATGGGCTGACAAGAAGCATCAAGATGTAAATTTCCAAATCGGAGACATAGTGTTGGCTAAGCTATGCTTTGTACTACGATACAAGGATATGCATAAGGGGCTAATCCGTCGCCACGATAGACCCTTCCAAGTGTTGCAATGGGTCAGGAATGTCGCATACAAGCTATAATTGCCGCCAAAACTCAAGGTACATCCGGTATTTCCACATTAGTATGTTTAAGCCTTTCTATGTAGACGAAAAAGATTTGGATCGAAGGGAATTGCAACGGGCACCACTAAGGCAAAAACCTCATATGGTCGAGACATCAAGTGCATCATGGCGGATCGAGTTATATGAAAACGATATTGTGCACTGAAGCAAGAGTACTTGATCTGCTGGAGTGGTATGCCAGAGAGTGAAGCGAGCTGGGAGCTCTCCAGCTCGCTTCACTCTCTTGCAATTTAGGAAACACATTAATACCCTTCCATATCGAAGATGTGACAAGGGTGTTGCCCAAATAGGTGGGGGAGATTGACATAACCCGATAGATGGACGCATTCCAAAAGTTTCCCAAGCGTCGAGCCATGGCCCATCCATAAACAAGCAATCAACCCATCCTTGAGCAAGTGGCCCTCCAGCTTCCCCGAGCAAGTGATCCTTGAGCTCCCCAAAGCCCTAAGCTTCTTGAGTGTTCCTATAGTTATTTAATGATTACGAAGATTTGAACTCCATCATTAAATCAAAGAGGAGATCGACGGCTAAGATTAGCCATGTACTTGTATAAATAGGGTTCTTCTCCACGTAAGTTGTATGATCTCATTCACAAGAGAAATATTATTTCAAGCTTCACTCTCTATACAATCTTTGTGAGCTGAGGCCACACGGATTAGAGATCGATCCATGACATATGCCTTGGACATGAGTGCTCTATTATTTTGCCCGGGGGAACTCCTTGGGAAATTGACACTGGAAGGGCCTGCCGGGAAACTTCTGGGCTTTGGAAGCGAAGTTGGTTGGGCCTGGTTCCTCGGGACACGGTGGCAGCGATGGTTTGCAAATTCAGGCGTTCTCGTCCTCTGGCATAGCGCAACACGAGATGTGATTCGAGTTTTAATGTAAAATATAAAACGGTCTGTCGCTCGGACAGAGATGGAATATCCGAAAACACGAGAAACGCTGACGGGCTGTTGAAGAGGGGCTCCGTCCATTGACTGTTCATTGGTTCCCACCTTCTCCTCCATCTCCGTCTCCACCCACGTCCCACGTGCTGTCTGTCTGTCTCTCTCTCTCGATCTCTCTCTCTCTCTCGATCTCTCTCTCGTCAATTCCCACTCATCGTTCGGGTTGTAGAATTAAAAAATTGGGAGAAGAGAAAAAGAAGAAAAGGAGAGAGGTCTTTGCGAACAGAGCCCGGTCCGACAGAACGCCAGGAACGATCCCGACATCGTCAATGATTGATTGAACGGCGGAATCGGTCACGAGACGGCTTTCGACACGATGTCGCGATAGATGGGTCTGCGTCGACGACGGCCGCGGGGGTGTTGAGCCATGAAAGGCGTCTCTTCGGCGCCCGGCGATTATGTCCACTTCAAGTCTCAGGTCCCTCTGCACAAGATCCCCGTGAGTCTCTCTCTCTCTCGATTTCGAATTTGAATTTCTCATTTTGGAATTGTCGATGTTGGTTTGTGTTGGTTTTGTGGGATTAGTTTCGTGTTGTTAGTGCGCGCGCGCCTGCGTGCTTGTGTTGGCATTTGGGTTCCATTTTTTTTCCTTTCGGTTTCGTCAATTCTTGATTCGCTATGTCTGGTTTGCTGCTTGTGACGTGAAATTCTTCTCCTTGTTATTGCTTCTTGCTCGATTAGTCCGGTGTAGTTCTAAAGTTTCTTCTTTGCGGTAAAGATTAGGTCCAAGAACTGGGCGTGTTCACGTAGTAATGACTTCAGTGAGATGGTTAATTCTGGCAAGAATTGTTCTGTCTCTACATTATGTTATTTTTATGCCCGAAAGTTCACAGATCAACCATTTGATGTTGACTAGTTGGTTGCTCAAATCAACCCCCTTTTTTGTGTTCTGTTTGATTATGTCAGGTTCTGATCTAATGCTGTGATTTTATCTAGATAATCTATTTCTGTTGCAAAGGTTCCAAAAAAGCAGGGGCCAACTTTGGAACAGGACTATAAAGCCATGGTCGTGAATCGTTCTTGTGTTTGGCAGTGACCTCTGCAATATTGATATGATGTAGAGTTTAGTTATTCTTTCCCTGTGACTTTGTACTAAATCATAGTTGTCAGATGAAAAAATGAGGGTAAATGTTATATTTACTATATAACATTGTATCTGGGTTCAAGTTCAAGAAAGATATCAAGTGGGTAATGCTGGATGTCTGATAACTTACAATGGTTTCAGCATTGCTTGCTTCCTTGATATGCAGTAGCATGTCATGCCCCTAGTAAAGTTCCATAGAGTATTTGACATCTTACACATTTCCAATTTTACAAATTAATGGATGTTTGATAGTTTTGATATAATAGTGTCAATTCCTTTTAATGTCAGGGTTGTGGGTCATATATAGTAGCTTTATGCTATGGGAGAACCTTTATTTGTCGATTATATACGAAGTTCTGGAATTCTTTTTCTTTTGACAACTTGTTGAAACTTGATGCTTCAAGTAGCTTCATGTAACATTCATGAATTCAAATCATCAAGAGTACTAATTTGCTTCTTTGATCAATTTTCGTACAGCTTATCCATTGTCTATTTTAGTCCTCACAAGAACCTTAGCTGTCCTTGTACTCTAAGCTAAAGTTCCCATGTTTAGATGCCACCCTTGAGCCCCAACTTCTCAGCTTGCTCTAGCATAATTCCATGCATTATCTTGTTTCATAGCTATGTAACTGATGTCTTTTTCTTTTGCCAGATCGGTGTAAAGCAATGGAGATATTACGATTTTGGTGCAAAAGTTGTGCCACCGCTTATTTGTCTTCCTGGCACAGCAGGAACAGCAGATGTCTATTACAAGCAGATCATGTCTTTGGCGATGAAGGTAGTTACTTCAGTATCATAGAGATTTTTCAGCGGCTGCAACATGAGCAATGATGAGGATATTTTATTATCTGCTATTCATTTTTTTCATCTTACACTTTGACAACTCACTGGTCACTGCACAACAAACTCTTTTGGTGTTGTTAATGTTGTTCCAAGGATACAGAGCATGAGTTTTCCTTAATTGACCTATTTTAAAAACTTTCAGGGTTATCGGGTGATTTCTGTTGATATTCCACGTGTTTGGAACCATCACGAATGGATTCAGGCATTTGAAAAGTTCTTAGATGCTATCGACGTTCATCATGTAAGTACTCTGTTGGAATTGGAATTGCTTTATCTGACTGTTTGGCATTTGTTTACATTGTTGGTGACACTCAAGACTGCTTATTGCTAACTTTGTGGCATTTTGTTAGATGATTTCTTAAAGTCTTGTCCTTCATAGGCATCATTCTCAGATATCTTCTTTTGGATGTGATTTACATTTATTGTGAAACTTTGTGGGGATAACTTGGCTAATTGTGTTTATGGATGAAGTTTCTAGTGCAAAGTAACCACACCCCTTGATTCACTCTGCAATGCTGAATGTGTATCTGAACGTGTATTTCTTCATCCATTCTGTGTCGGTTATTGACTGACAGCTTTATTATATTTAGGATGTTCCGTGAACCCATTGGCTTGGTTTTGACAGATACATCTTTATGGCACCTCTCTGGGAGGCTTTCTAGCACAACTATTCGCTCAGCATCGTCCCAGGCGGGTCAGATCGTTGATTTTATCCAATACATTCTTGGAAACGCAGAGCTTTTCTGCTGCAATGCCGTGGGCTCCAATGTATGTTTGATATCTTGATTCTCTTGATTGGTGGATATTGCCCTGAGCATTTATTTCTTTCTCTGCTCATGGCTCTCCGTCATTTCTATCTGTAGAGATCTTTCTAAGGACACACATGCATTTAAGAAAACACGGACATTCCATTTAATATGAATTTGTCGGGTCACATTTTCAATCGGATAATGCTATAGATGTTCATCCTGCAAATGCCGAAATTTACCAGAAAAATTGCTAAAAATTTCAGATTATTTATTGTCGGGGTGTTAATAAGTTTGGCTATATCTATTATCCGCAAGTCAATGAGCTGGAGTGCTTATCCTGTGAAATAGCATTCCTGGTAGAACTTTTCCTCATTTCAGTTGCGATGGTTCAGTCCTGCACCAATTGCATGTCCTGCCTTCAGATGATAAATTGAATGTCCCATTTGAAGCTCTATGTTTGGTTTTCTCCTTACATTTAAACCTTTTGATTAAGGAGTTTCTTGGGAGCTCATACAAACGCTTTTTCATCTACATGGAACAGTGTTGCTTATCTGATTATGACTTAACTTTAAGTCTGGAAGCACTTAATATTATATCTGACATTCAGCTGGTTGACACTCTGGGATTGACTTGTGCAGGGTTAGCTGGACCCCTTCTTTTTTGCTTAAGCGCTATGTATTAACGGGGATCCGTGATGGCCCTCATGAACCATTCATTGCTGATTCCGTTGACTTTGTCGTCTCTCAGGTATAATAGTACACAAAGTCTATTTTCTCTAGTTGTCTGCATGACATCATTACCCTATCTTGTTGGATGTTATTTTGCAAATATGGCGGATTTAAACAGCTTGTATATCCTTATCTCATTTTCATTCGAATTACTTCTTCCCTGACAAGCAAGTTTTAGAGGAAGCAAATAATGGGCATGCTCTGCCTGATTTAATGGATGTTCCATTCTTTGAATGAACTACCTGACCGTCTGTCTTGATGCTTGAATGTTAACCAAAACAGGCATCTCACTGTGGATTAGTTTTGTTGATATTTGAACACAAATAATATGTGGTAATTGACAGGTTGAGACTCTCTCCAGGGAAGACTTAGCCTCCAGGTTAACCTTGATGGTTGATAATGCTTCAGTTGGATCTCTTCTGCTAGCGGATTCATTTATCACCATCATGGATGTAAGTGACCTTGTTTTGTTTTTTTCTGGTTATGGCAGTCACCAAGTTATATTATTGATTCTTGTAGAATCTCTCTCATATTGGAAGCGGGGAAGCATGAAAATTGTCTTCTTCTCTTCTGCTTGAGATCTCATTGTAATTTAGTTTTGGGTTTCTTTTTCATCCATAATAAGACCACATGACTAGAATTCACTGCAAAATGCAATTTAAGAATGAGAAAGAAAATTAAGCTATAAACAGTGCAGAAGCTGATGTATCGCGTAACTTATTTAACCATACAGGAACAATCACAAAGTTTTAGAAACCCATAGGCAGTCTGTGAAAGTGATTCTGAATGGTTTTCGTTGGTAAACAAACAACACAGTGAAGTTTTGGCATATATTGATGACCTCGAAAATGGACTTTGTCAGGAAGGCCATTTGATTTTAGAAGTTAGCCACATGCAAATAAGCGGCGCTTAATGCTGTGCGGAAGTGCTTTTGACCTTTTACAATTTGTAGTGCTTCTTGCTGTAGATTCGTAAATTAATATACTCTTGTATTTACAAAGAAATTTAGACATATTGCGGATTGTGCATTTGTCTCATTCGTGGCCATATCCTTTCTCAATGAAGACAAATGACTATTGTGCAACTCCTCAAAACCTCAAAGATCAAGTAAGTGAGAGGTATCCCGAAGCAAGAAGAGCACACCTGAAAACTGGAGGAGACTTTCCATTCCTTTCTCGCCCAGATGAAGTGAACTTACATCTTCAGGTAGTCAAACTGAACAAAGTAACGGTTTTGTATTGGCCCTTGTGTAGTTAAGAATGAAGATTTTGGTAACTGAGTTCACTGTCACGTGGCAGCTACATCTCAGACGAGTTGGGGTTGAAGCTCAGCCAGACTTGGTTCGAGGAGTCAAGGCTGGGACAGCTGTCAGTGCCGGCGACAGCAGTAATCAACGTGGAGATCCTGTTAATGTTTCCGAGGACAATGGGGAAAAGTCTACTCCACCTCCCTCCGAAAATCAATCACCTCCAGCTGAAGAAGTGACAGAGACTTCTGATTTTGAAGAAAAGCAAAATACAGACGAACATCCAGCTCAGGAGACTACGGGAACTCACAGTTTTGAAGAAAAGCACGCTACGGAGGAAATTTGGGAAGCTGAATCAGACCCACTTGAGGTGTGATGGAGGAGCTTGGGATACCTTCTTTTCCCCCAGTGTTTTCAGTTCTTACTTTGTTTCAAGCCACAAGCTTTCGGTGCGCCGTCATTTGTTGATTTCATGGAGAATCGGGGTTGCAGTTTCTGCGCACCAGTGTCAAAGATGCGTACAGAATAGAGATTCATCAAAAGGGGAGTCATGGAAAGCAACAAAAGTTTGTGAATGCGGTCAAGCTGAATTTGAGCTGTTGAGCAATGGATATTCAAACTGATGCTTTTGACTATACGTTCTCGTGGAGTCAGTCGTGCATCCCCACCCATTGAGAGCCGTTGAAGTACACAATTCCTTCTTTTTGTTTGTTGGGTTTCTTTCTGGTCATTGTACATTTCGTGTCTTTTTTGTCTTGGAAGTAAAGACTGTAAAATTTTGAAAGCTTCGAACATTCTTATTTGTATGATATGGACAGACGGGGTTCTTGTTGGTAAAATTTGGGAAAAAACGGATGTTTCGTTCTCTTCTATAAGATCCATGCGCTTATGAGAGGGCCGGGGGGCTGCAGAGCTGCGCTGGCGCAAGTACTAGCCAAATCCCGTCCAGATGTCTGAACTTGAATTCTTCAGAATCAACAGCCGGTATATTAATACGTCGAGGCATTGTCAGAAATTGAAAGATCACGGAAGCGTTGAAACATGTCCCAAAGTTCGTAGACTCTGCAATCGGACGCGAAATATCACTGGCAAAAGCATTTTGCGGCGTCATATGCACATGAGATTAGTAAAGCATTTTTCGGTTTTCCCAGTATCTGTTCAAGACATGAATGGTTAACTCGTCAAATTCCGTAGATAAAAGAATCAAAATCATTCAATGAAAAAGAAAAGGCCCAATCGATTTTACTGTATGGGCAATTCTCTTTTCAAGATGCTATTGAAACGATTCAAATGGCCCAGCTGAATGTCTGCTGCCAAATAGCAGGCTCTAACCAAAGCAACAACACATGCTGTGCTCCTATGAAGAACCCATCCCATCCATAAGAACATATCTACAATGACTAAATACATCCTCTGCATATGGCCTTGAGATGGTTTCAGCATGAAAATGAAAGTTATTTATGATACCGCCAAAAGGGAAAAAAATCAACAAAGCCGCAAGTGTTCTCAGCAGGAGGGGCAGATCGTGTTAGGCTGACTAAAGGAAAAGGGATAGAACCCTGAACCATTTCAATTTCATAACGATTACATGGCTGATAGCCATGTCCTGATTTTGACCATTCAATCACCTCGTGGGCAAACTTATCCACTCATTACCATTCACGCGATGTTGTATTTGTTATGAACGCCTAACCAACAAACAAGATCATGCTACTAGTTTCACCTGACCCTACAAATCCATTAAACAAGTGAAGCGGCATAAGCTCACGACTACTATTAAGATTTCTCGGAAGAACAATTGACAGGCCAACAATCAAGTGCTAGCTCCCACACGTGAGTGCAGGAAATCATTATCCTGAGTCCCTTTCACTGATATTGATAATGCACAGCGAGGTGGTAATCAAAATCCAGGAGATGCAACTTTCAACTGAAGCTTATTGCACCATTTATTGTAAACGAGGGCATGCAGTACCAAACCCATGACAACGCAATTTTTTTCTCTCAAGTCAGTTTCTTCTTATTTTCCAGTTGAAGCAGGACTATTCTCGGCTTCAAGGTTACCAATTGGCTCATGGTTGTCACAACTTGCGTTGCACACAGCTCGATTATATATAACCTGAATCTTACAATCAAATTGCCTAATTCACATGTCTACTGCAGTACCGCAATAGTGTGTATGGATTCAAAATTTCAGCCACTTGCTCGCACGACAGCAACAACACTTCAAAAACATAGATCTCGAATAAAAGGATCGTAGAAAGGTGACTAAGTAGCCCCTGAATTTAGAAATGTAATAGTGTGTGTGGAGAAAAAGTCAGCCACTCGCCCACACTACAGCAGCAACAATTTAAAAGCATATCTCTATGATAATAGTAGCAGAGATAGGGCACTAACATCCCCTGAATGTAGACTGTATAGCTCCATATCTAAGCTACTGCCTTCAAAATAGAATTCAGAATCACACCTTGAAGGAGCAATTACTTAGTTTGGGAAACCATCTTAAACTCATAGGAGAAAGTACAATAACAAAAGTTAAACAATAGTATGCCAAGTATGAGGTATTTGCCAATTTGGGTTTTTTGAATCTTTCAATCCAAGCTCAAATATACAAACAGGAAGCATCTTTTGGATAGAGCAAGGCTGAAACCATAAGCAAAACATCTGAAGGGACGGAGTCGAGAAGCACGTTTGCAATACGGAACCTCAAATCAGTTCCCCTAATCTGCATCAAACACAAAGAATTGCTGAAAGGACCACACGACTTTTACTCTGCAAGCTGCATTTCGCCGCTCTCTCAGATATATATAGCTGCTTGCATTGTATCCATGACAAATGGTCAACTCTAGACTAATACACATTCTACAAACCAAAGCCAAGCCACTGCGCAAACTAGAACACCAAACACAAGTAAAATTGCCAAGGCAAGACCAAAGCCGAGACACCTCATCGACCCGGAAAGAATACAACGCCATTGATCCCGAAAACATAACCAACATCAAATTAGCTCCTGGGAAACTTGTATTCGTCATTCACAAACCCATCTCCCTACCCGCACCTCCTCTTCGCAACACGATCCAATCCAAACACCCATTCAATCGCGGTAAAACAAACAGGCCTCGGGCCCGACAAGCCACTATGCATTAATCGAACAAATTAACAACACAGTAGCCAAATTAGGAATGAAAAAAGAGAGTAAACAACAAAGAGGACAAACAAACTCTACCACATTGAACATTGCAGAGCAACTCGAACAGAATCTTCAAATCCCAAAGAGAACAACCACCGCCCAAAAGACGGAAAAAAAAAAAGAAAAGAAGAAAAGAAAAGAAAAGAAGAGTTCACGAAAGACACCCAAACATGACGAATTCGAAATTACCCCTCTCTTCGGGAGGCTTCTCACTTGGCGACCATCCGGGCGATGAAATCCTCGTACCGGATCCTGCCGTCGGGCCCCACCTCGACCTCCCGGATCCACTCGTCGAACTCGGAGGGCTCGAGCTTCTCGCCGATGCTGGTGAGGATGTGGCGCAGATCGGCGACGGAGACGTAGCCGGTGGACTCCTTGTCGAGGACCTTGAAGGCGTCGCGGAGCTGGCGGTCGAAGGGCTCCGCCCGGAGGTGCCGGGACATGAGGTCGAGGAAGCGCGGGAAGTCGAAGGGGGCGGTGAGGCCCTCGCCGGCGACGATGGACTTGAGCTGGGCCTGGGTCGGGTTCCCGCCGAGGGAGCGCATGAGGATCCCCAGCTCCGACGGCGCGATCCGGCCGTCGCCGTCGGTGTCGAAGAGGGTGAACGCCTCCTTCATGGAGGAGATTTGGTCGTCGGTCAGGTCCTTGCCCATTTCCTTCTCTCGGGGCTCCGGCTTCGGGTCCGGGTCCTCCCTCTTCTCGGGTCGGGCGGCGGAGGAAGGAAGGAGGTTGTAGAGAGAGAGAGGAAATGAGATGAATGAAGCGCCGGTTTGAAGGGGGCGTGAGAGAAGGCTGTTTTAATTTTTGAAGGGGAGGAGGAGGAGGTGGGCCCCTGTTTTTTTTTTTTTTTTTTTTTTTTTGTGGGGGAAACTATAATAATATATAGTCTTTGCTTTTTTTGGTGGAGGAAGGAATATCGAAAAGTTAATTATAACTTTGAGAAATCAAATAACAAATTGACATGTAATTTTCATCGGCCTAACTTCCTTTTCTGAAAGTTCAGGTGGAATCTCAACTCTGTCCCAAACATTCTTTATTTATAAACAAAAAAGATTCACCGACCTTCATCTTAATTTAAAATCTACTTTGATTATGCCAAACTTTTTTGACCCGTGAGCAGATTTGAGATAAGATCGAAAATTAATGATTTATTAGGCCCTAATTTCCTTAAGAAAAGTGAAACTTCAGGTGGAATCTCAACTCTATTCCAAACATTCTTTATTTATAAACAAGAAAGAAATTCACCAATCTTCATCTTAATTTAAAATCTGCTTTGATTATGTCGAATTTTTTTGACACTTGAGCATATTTGGGATAAGATCGAAAGTTCATGATTTAAAGTTCACAGTAGAATTAGAATTAAATCTAAAGACTAGAGATTCTTTTAGGGAAATAAGCCTAAATTTATATACGTTTCTAATGATTCTAACAATTGGTTTTTTTTTCCTTTTTTAGAGAAGTGTCCTGCTTGTGAAGTTGGGTTGGCTTGAGATTCTTCAGTGCGCTGCCATAGTACCGTTACGGAAGCTTTTCTTGATCTCATGACCTGAAAGAAAGAAACACAAGTGGTGCAAGATGAGGTGTATATGTGATCCCGACAAGATGATCAGATGCGGTCGTTTTTCGAGAAAAAGGAATTTGCTTTTGGGTTATCGTTTTAATCCTGAACGGACGCGAAGGAGCATGACGTCTAATCCTCTTGATCGGTTTAGAGGGGCGCCAGTACTGCCTGATCATTGGAGAGGAAGTCCAATAATGTCCGGTCCGTTTTCCTAAGGCCCGACACAGCAGCTGCAGAATGATTGATCGGACACCATTCCCAGAGCACCATCTTGGCCGCACTGTTCTCGAGCGTCCCACCAGATTCACAATCATTCCACGTCGCTCGCTCTGCGATTAGAATATCAAGCGCAAGGCTTAAAGACGCAAAACATCTTGCTGGCTTCATGAAGTTTTTATAGGCTTTTGGCTTCGATGTTTCTCTTGAAAAGATTGAAAATTGCTACTTCCCTTGCAGTTATTCTTAACTCGGAATCCGTGGGTTGAATCACGATTTCGACAACTATTGATACACATTGGTCAGACAGATCTTTTCCCGATCTAACAAAAACAGCTTCGAAAGGGACGGTTTTTGCCAACGAAGAGGTGAAGAGCGTGAGTGGTTAGCACGACGGTGTTAAGCAGCTGCACTGTGCTGTCGTTGCTCTTGAAACCATTCTGGAGGCCACCAATCTGGTTTTACTGCCTGAGCCTTGAGATCCTCTTGCCCGAGTATGGTGAGCGAGCTGGACTTTTTGAGAGCTTCTTCCAACCTTAGAAGACCGAGACCTCGACATCCCAGCACGGTGGTGACTGTTCCGATTCTCTTGCCGGAAGCAGCATCCAGGATTTCTGATCCAGGAGCGACTTTCTGCTCTGCTTCTGTAACAACATGGAGCACCAGAGATCCATCGGATACTTGGTATAAAAGAAAAGGACGAGTAACAAAAACATAGGCTGAAGGTTTACCTTTTCCTTCACTGTCGAGGAACTTCAGAGGCAGCAAACGCTTGCGGATGACACCTCGGTGATGGGTTCGAGCAATCAATTCCTGCCCAACATAGCAACCCTTGTCGAAACTTATCGCATTAAGACCTTCTAGATTGTATTCCAGTGGAATTGCCTCTCCTACATTAGTAATAGTTTAATGATTAGAGACTACATAGCTGTGTGAGAGAGAGAGAGAGAGAGAGAAGGGGGGCCATAAAGAGTCATAGAGAACAGCTTCTGCTGCATAATTAAGTCTAAAGCATCAAGTACAACTAGGTGCCATGACGAGAATCATCATGTAGGAAGACACAGATCTCTTCAGATACTTTGAACGCCTCAAAAAATGTCCAAGTAGTTACTGAAAAGGGACTTGCAAAGAACATCTGACAAGAATGTTCTATGTATCTAATGAAACGTAACAAATATCAACACAACTGTTGCATCTCAAATGAGAAATTTGGAAACAAGATGAACCTTTGGGAATCTCTGTTGAGCCCTCTGCCACGCCCTTCTCTAGTCTCCAAAGAAGATAATTTTTTTCATCTGTTTTTTTGTCTTCTTCAACCAAAGGAGCTGCAATAGACACAAGAAAGAAGCTTAACAGTCTTAAGTAAAAGAGTATTTGCAGGAAAATATAAGATGCTAGCTCAGTTTTCAACACCATGACACCAAAGACATGCAAGCAACCAAATTGAGAAAGGACAAGAAATATATACGTTCTGAAGAAGACGGAAATATGCCTCTATAACCCAGAGAGTCTAATCTAGGATCTTTGAACCACTGCCACCCGCTTTTATTTCCCTGTGAAGCAGACATAGCGGATTTGTCAACACCAGCACCCCAGCCAACACTAGCAGCATCTGGCTCCTCTTCTGTTGAGGACTTGCGAGAGAAGTTACCACCATAACGCTGCCAAGAAGAAAAATCTTGGGCCACATTTTCAATATCTACTTTTGCCCTCAATCGGTATCTGCACCAATAGGATCATGAGAAACAGTACAGATGAGTCCCAAGGGAAAGTCATCATTTTATTTTATTGGGAGGGGCAAAGTTCCTGGTGAAGTAAATATGTCCATTGAAACACATCTACAACAAACCAAAAACCATATCAGTTTTCACACATGCGAATGCAAAGTCAATAGGAAAACTGCCTATAGAAAGAAATAAATAGAGGTCAAAGAGAGGATCAAGGCAATCCTAAAGATCACTTTTTATGTGATTGAGTTTCCACTTTCCAGATTAGGCTAAAAAATATTAGTTAACGAAAATTCATCATTCTACCTTGATATACAGCAGCAGAAACCTGCCACTTCACAGCATGCACTTTGCCCAAAAACTCTACTTCATATTAATTGGAGATAGCATATGAGGCAAGAATGATACCAATCCAAGATCTTCCCATTAAGATTTATCAAAAAGGACAATTTGCTGAATTTCTATAAGAAATGTGCACCTCAGACATTATAAATTGCCTACTCTCAATTATAGACAACATCTGACAGTTAAGATCAAGTTAAAGCACCTAACTTCTTGTCTGCATAGGAGCTTCGTCTGCAGCACCAACATAGAGAAGAATGTAGCAATCTCAAAAATACCAGATCCTTCTAATGATCAGTGAAGACACCAGACGTTCAAAAACAAAAGAAGGATGGCCCATCAGTTCATCCTGAGGGATGAAGGTCAGCTATTACGTAGTGGTGAGACTGGAGAGCACACTCTATGATATTAAATAGCAGTTCTTAGTAGTTCTTGCAATCACAGAACTAGCATGATTCAACATTTAAGTACATGTCCTATATAAAAAACTGCTATTGACATAAAGGAAGGCCTCATGACATGGATATCTGACAATTGAAGGTCTGGAAATTTTTACCCAGATAGCATTCATACCCAAGGTTCTGCCTGGAGTACAAACTTCAAATGCAGTTGCACAGACATTTCAAAAGATTAATCTTTAAACATTCGAACAGACGGTACCCGCATAGCATTCATATCCAAGGTTCTTCCTCGAGTACAAACTTCAAATGCAGTTGCACAGACATTTCAAAAGACTACTCTTTAAACGTTCGAACAATCGGAATTCATCAGCGTCCCAAGATTCCAGAACCACACAAAACAGCTAAGAGAGCCAAATTATGCCTTGTTTGGATGATAAACCGAAGGGAAATGACAGGAAACTATACCCAGGAGAAAAACTAGGGAGGGGCGTAGCAACACGCATGACCATTTCCGTCCCCCACTTCACTAACCATACACGAATTCAGACATTACACCGAAAAGAACAACAATTTTAAACTGTCAACGGACTCACCTTTTGAATGTTTGCACAACCTCGTCCAAGACCTGCGCATCGACGTCCGCAAGCAGCTCGAGCTCCCCGTCACCGGCCCCGGGTCCGGCCCCGGTCTTGTCGAACTTCTCTTCAGGCCTTGGGGGTCTGTACAGAAACAGGTCATACAAGAACCGCCCCTGAGGAGTCAACAGAGCAGCATACATCGGAGGGACCGCGTGCAGGGGCATGTTGGGCGTGGGCAGGTGCGAAGTCTCCTCGCCGGGGGTTTCACCGAACCGCCGCACGTCGTTGGTCAATAGGCCCTGGAGGAACTTGATCGTGTCCGGTCCGCTGAACCTGATCACGGACCGGGTCTTGAGCCGGGAGGCCATCGACCCGACATTCTCGAGGTCGTGCTGATGGTGGTTCCGGCGGAGGGTCAAGTAACTAGACGCGATGGACTTGGGGAACCGGAAAGGAGGCTCCAACCGGCGCATCTGATTGTTCTTGTTTTCCCACAGATCAGCGACCGGATGATTTGCAGTTCTGGCTTGACGACGGAGGAGCGGTAGGGCAGGGAATGATGCTTAGTGGCACGAGGGGGGCTTAGAAGCGCGACAAGTAGCTGCTGGCTGGCGCTGCGTCACGCGGGCAAGGGGTGGCTGGCGGGACCGAGGACAAGACGAGCTCGTTCGATGATGGTGGATCAGGTGTTCGACGAAATGCGTAAGTGGCTGTGCAGGCTTCTTTCAATGTCAACGGGCTGGAGACGGATCAGGTGATCGATGGAGGATGTGAGCAGCCGAAGTTATTTACGACCATGATGTTCGGGATGCGGGCGGGCCGGGACCCAACGCAACAAGCCCCCCCACGTCAGACCGATTCTGCGGTTCGATCATTTTCCATCCCGTGAATAGGTCCATCCAAAATGGGGAATGATTTTTCTCTGGCCCGTGAACACTGAACAGGTCCATCCAAATCTCTAATTGCACTTGATGACGCTCGATGTCACGGCACGAGAAGGCTCATTTGGTAGATCTCCGCATCCATCATCAGAGCCTAGGTTGCACGGACACTCTCCGGGACCTTTCGTGTCGTGCCCGACACTCCAACACGTATCCGACACGCACAGGATTATTTTTACAAATTTCCAAAACTTGTGGGGTTTAAATATAAATATATATATAAAATAATAATAAAAGCTAAAACAATTTTCTAATACTCATTTAAAGATGTTAGGTGCTTGAAATTGCAAATTTTTCACTTGATGAACCGGAGAGTTTTTTTTTTTTTTTTTTTTTAAGAAGAAGTAGATAATGTGGATGAATGACTTTTTGTTATATTTGATGATGGAATGTTGATTTTTTTCTCATTGTTAAATTTTAAATTTAATAATGAAACGTGGATTACTTGTTTTTTCCTCTAAGTTTTATGGATTATTACAATGAAATGTAGTTGAATTTGTCAAATTAAAATAATGAATAATATTAACAAATGTATGATTAATGTTTTTAGTATAGATTAATTCTAGGCTCTTATTATTATTATTATTATTTAGTTATTAAATATTTATTTAATATATAACGTGTCGGAACGTATCGAAATTCTTTACTTTTGAGAAATAGTGTGTCAGCGTGTCGTGTCGTGTCGCGTGTCGCGTATCCGTGTTGGTGTAACCTAGATCAAAGCCTGGTTCTGGAAAAATGGAGGAAAGGCTCATTTTGGTAAGAAGTTCTGGTGATATTGACATGATCTGCATTGCAAAGATAAAATCTACAATCTATTTAATTATAGAATCATATGATAAAAAAAAAAATTATAGAAGATCAGCATACCAGCAAATTGCGCTCAATGTATTAATCAACTAGCAGGCAAGAAACTGCAAATCAAAATCTCAACGCTAATGGAAAATCAAGGGTTAGAAAAAGAATCGACCACATTAACACCTTTAACCATAAATTACGGACCCAGAATATTTTTCACCGGGTATACATATAATTGCCGAGGCATTGACAAGCAAACATGAACCTCTTCTTGGACTTACCATCGAAACGACAATTTCCTCGGGAATTTCAGAAGGGTATAGGCTCACACCAAAGACAGCGACAACCCGTGTATTGAACTCCTATGGAAAACGATTGAGAGCAAATTAAAAATACATATATTTAAAAAAAACATCAACTCCGACCGTATCACGTCAACAATTCCAAGTGGCATAACATAAAAATATCGAGGGTTCAATTAACACAATTAAAAGGTTTGGGGTTAAATTAACAAAAATATAATAAATTTAACACTTTTTTTTTATAATTTTCTCAATTTTATCTACATGTCATATCAAAGCAATTAGCTCTAATTTCCCAAGTCATCTGCTTATATCGTAGTTGGACCGATATCTCGAATATGTACGAATCATGAAATTCTTATACTTAAGATCCAAACACGTGATGTCATTTATTTATCTGAAATTTGCTCCACATAATTCAATATTTTTTAGAGCATTTGAAGATCACTATCACAGGCATTAGCATCACATTTCTCTTTTCTTTTCTTTTTTTTTTCTCGCTTTTTTTCACGTGTTCTACGCACGACTCCAAATTCAACCCTCCAATCTCTCGGACCTAAATGTACATTATCCACTATTATATAGCAACTAAACTACCCGGTAGCCAAAGCTTATGTAATCCAGCTCCTTAAATAAGGGAATTCGGACATTCAATGAATTCGGACCTTATTGCAGCTCATATTTTATGGCCGACGGGAGGGGCGGCTTACACTAAGCGAAAAAAGGCGATGGGAACGACAGCTACTTCACACATTTTCGCAGCCTTGTTTCGTTTGCGTGTTCAGAAAATTATTCCGTACATGTCAGATTTTCGAGGTGGCGGGCAAAGACGGCCACGTCGGCCACGTCGGCGACGGAGTCAGATGGACGTCGAAGTCAACCAAGCTGGAGCGAACTGAGAACAGATGAAGGATTCGAAGGGAAGGCAGCAACTCCGGTTTCGTGCCCCGGTTGACCATCACGTATTCTCTGTACGCGGACGCGGCTGCTTCTGCTCGTTCGATCTGATCCCCACTTGCTTCGAGATGAATCGACATCTGCTGGGCGCCATCGAACTGGCAAATGATTTGACTTTCTCTATTCGAAGGAGAAGAACCAAGCCCCTCGAACCCACAGAATTTAACTGCACCGACCTTGGACTTTGACGCCGAGGCGTGGGATCACTCCACTTTTTTGACGCGTTCAAGTTGAATTAGGGGTTCCCTTTACACTGAGTTTAGTATAGTGGGAAACAATTCGATCGGTCCGTATCGCGAAGAGAAAAGCTGCAACTTATATAAAGCGATTGAGAAGCATTTTGCGGCCACAATTGCTTTGGGCGATTTTCTTTTTTATTTCGAAGTTGCCCGCCATAGGATTTTTCGGGTGTTGTGGTTTAAAACACGTGTTATGAAACGCATGAGTCACAACACACCATAGTTATAGCTAGACTTGTCAAATGGGTCAATAGAATTGACCCAAATCAACTCATTTGGTCAATTTTGATCAAATGCAATTAGTAACTTATACTTGATCAAATATGTACCATACACAACCCGACTCGAGTCGACTCAACCCGAGTCATATTACTAAAACATTTCCGTATTTATCATATTCTAAGAAGATACATACCCAAAGCAAAGTGGATTCCACACAATCGAGTGAGGGTGAGAGAGCAAAAAGAAAGTCATAAAAATTAATTGAATTTAAGTAAGTTGTGAATCAGCTCATATTACTTTTGGTGATATTATTTTAAATTTATTTATGATTTATTTACTGAATATAAATAAATTAACTCATGTAACAATTGAGTATTGATTAGAAAAGGGACGTATGACCATTTTGACAGGTGTGGAACTTAAGATATGACCTTAGCCTTACCAGATCTCGGGTTCATGGCCAAAATCGAGTTAAAAACCAGGTGAATGTCACGAGCGACACAGGAGCCAGGCTCCAAATCTATAAGTCGGTTCGCACGCCACGTGGCGACTTACGTGTACGTGTCCGAATATGCTGTTGTAGCCTTGACACTTGACAAATTAAAAACACAAGAATACTGCTGCTTCAAATCAAGATCCAGGTTGGTGAACAGAAAGTCAGAAACTTCAAATATTAATAAAAGCTGATCCAGAAAAACCACTTGCAATCCCAATCCCGCACGTTGGATTTGCGCGGATCCATGTCAACCACCCTCGCTTTCTTCCTCAATATAAATAACGAACCCTCCTCATCGCTTCATCATCATCATCATCTTCTTCTTCTCAGACGGCAGACTTTAGACTTTTTTTCCAAGGAACAACGAAAGAAGCCAAGCACAGAGCTAGAGAGAGAGAGAGAGAGGCGATGAAGCTAGTTTGGTCTCCAGAAACTGCGTCCAAAGCTTACATCGACACCATCAAATCCGTAAGCTTTTACCCTTGCTCAAGATCTCGTCCTTTCTTCCCTGGAATATCTTCTCCCTGGAATTTGCTGGAAAAATGTCAGTCTCTGAAGTTCTAGACCAAAACTTGACGATTCCCTTTGAAATTTGCAGTGCGAAGCTCCGCTAGAATCCGGAGTTGCAGAGCTCGTCGCCGCCATGGCTGCGGGTTGGAACGCGCGGCTCGTCGTCGAGACCTGGTCGAGGGGCGGCATCATCGCCACAAGCGTCGGCCTAGCAGTAGCCTCCCACCACACGGGCGGGCGGCACGTGTGCGTGGTCCCCGACGAGGCGTCGCGGTCGGAGTACCTCGACGCGATCAAAGCTGCCAGCGCGGCACCGCCGGAGGTGATCATCGGGGAGCCGGAATCGGTGATGGAGGAGCTCGAAGGGATCGACTTCATGGTCGTCGACTGTCGGCGAAGCGATCACTCCAAGGTGCTGAGGACGGCCAAGTTGAGCAGTCGCGGGGCGGTCCTGGTGTGCAAGAACGCGGCGAGCTCCGGAGCGGGCGCCACCCCGTCGCGATGGCGGAGCGTGGTGGAGGGAGGATCGCGGCGGCTGGTGCGGTCGGCCTTCCTGCCGGTGGGGAAGGGCCTGGACATCGCGCACGTGGCGAGCACCGGCGGTGGGAAGGGTCGGAGAAGGTGGATCAAGCACTGGGATCAACGTTCGGGGGAGGAGATTGTTATACGAAGATAGTCTTCTTTTCTTCATCTTTCCCCCTTTGCTGCTGCATCTTTTGTATCAGATTTTGTTCTTCGTCAGAGCGAAAAGAAGAGCCAAATGTGGAAAAAATGGTACAGGATCATACATTTTGGAACATCGAAAATTGAACCGCAAAAAAACATTCTTATTCGCTATTTGGGACAAAACATTTTTTGTCGGATAATAAACCAACATAGCATGATCACTATTGATTCGATCATCTAGATCAATTTAGACAAACTTTTAACTTAAATTTAAATTTATCATATTGCGAATAGAAAAACATGTAAAATGAATGCTTCAAGTATCAATTTAGTCTTAAATCTTTTTTTAATTTTAATTTAATCTTAAATTTTTTGACTTTGTGTCAATTCAATCATTTCAACTAATTTGATTGGATATTTGCTAACAAAGAATAATATTTTCAAAAAATATATTTTTATTTATTTTTATTTTCTCTTTTTTCTTCTCTTTCTTCTTCTTCCTAGGGGTGTGTAACCGGACCGAGTATACCTGGGAACCGGATCGGTCCACCAGAAAAATAGGGTCGGGAATCAATTCCTGTTGAAACCGGTCCAGGAACCGGTTCCCAAAATTCGGAACCTATTTAAACCAATTCGGGAATAGGTTCCGAGTGATTACACTCGGAAACCGGTTCCCGGACTAATTTTGGAACTGGTTTTGTAAGTAGAGATCAAAAGCCCTTTTTTTTTTCCCTCAATTTCTATTTTTACTCTTGCAATCACACGAAGTTTTTCCTCTTGACTCTCTCAAACACGCACGGCACTTCTCCTTTGTCGTTCCTCTTCCTCGCTTCCCTCCCTCACCAGCTCCCTCTCGCACCGTTTGATGGACGGACGGTATTCGTCACCACCAAATTCTTGTGTATTACATGAATTGGCTCACATAAATTTTCTTTTGTAGAAGAAGTTATGCTTGTATAAATGAGTAACTTTATGTAGTAGCTGTGGGAATAAACTGATATTAAACCCATGTTTGTTGCTAATTATTTATCTTATGATTTTATTTATTATAATTAACCCTGTGAATTCTTAATTTTTCGTTTAGTCAAAAAGTTCATATATTTATTTATTATAAATGCTTAATGTTTCAATACAAATAATGATTATTACGTTATTTTCTCACGTATTAATATAAAATTCAAAGAATATAAGAAGATTACAAAATAGGTTCAAGTAAAAACATGATAGACTGTGGAACAAAATAGGAAAAATGGGGTGGGTCGGGTACAACATCTAATACAAACAGGGCCAGGTATAGAGTCCAGAAAAGGGAAACCGGTTATAACAGGCCGGGTACATGACTCAAGTCTAGACCCTACCCACCCTGGACTCGATTACCCCTACTTCTTCCAACCAATTGCTAGTTAGCAACTAGACAGAGGCGAGGGCCGATAATGGCTCGAGCCTCGCCAATGTTTAAGTGAGGCTTGATCTCATCGAATCCAATGAGGTCAAGCCTCACCCATGGCCAATAAGAGCTCCAACCTCGCCAATGGTTATGCGAGATTGCAAGAGGCTAGGTGAGCGTCGTCCATGCCTGGCAAGATCCCTCATCTTTGTCCAGTTGCTAAGGTCCAACGATCGGTTCGAGGAAGAAGAAAAAGGAAGGAAAAAAAAGAAAAAAGAGAATAAAAAAATTCAAAAGAAATATTAAAACATTATTAAGAGTTGTCTAAATCAGCATCAGTCATGCCATATGACCGACCAATATCCACATTAATAATATTTGGCAAAAATTAATCGAAATGACTAAATTGGTATTAGGTCAAAAAGTTTATGATTATATTAATATTATTAAAATGTTTTTTGACAAAATGCAATAGATTTAGGACTTGTCTAACACTTTTTCCCTTGCTATGGGATGAGTTCTGCTCAAAGACTTCCCATTAAGATAGAAAATGCATTTCAAAATCACAGAAAATAATGATGAACATGACTAAAAAATAATGCAATGAAATAACGCCGGAAGATTGCATCTGCCATGCACGATTGCCGATTATCTAATCTGAGTAAAGTTATATTAACTCTTTTCATCTAAAAAGACAATATACTTACTGTTTTAGTCACGTAATATAAGCTTGACAAATAGTATGTTGGAGGACTTTACCCATGCGACCCTCCTCCAGCCTATTAAGCTTGTGTGGTTCTATTTCTTTCCCATCTTTCCATAACTAACAAAACATCGTGAATTAATTTTAGAAAAGAACAATGAAATCTGTTCATTATTCACCTACTACGGCATCCTCTTTTTTTTTTTTTATGAAATTTTATTTACAATGTGAATTTAATCCGTTATAAGTAAAGCATAACTCCCCTTTATTCAACTATTAAGTATAAATCTCGATTTTCATTTTTCAATTACTGGGTCTAGGATACCCTAGTGTGTCCAAAGAAAATATTAATAGTGAAAATAATATATAAAAAATAAACTAGATTAAATAAGTTGCATATGAAGCCTTGTCTTATGGAAAACAAGTTTTATCTAAAACATATTAAGGCAACAGCATTGACCAAGAACAGGTAATAACATTGCCATTGATTTCACGTGTATAATTAATAAAAATTGTTTTAGAACAATAAGGGCACGGATTTAAATTAGCCTTAAAGAGAAAAAAAAAAAAAACTAAGGATGTGTTTGGTAATTATTCTATTTTTGAAAATAATTCATGATAAAAAATTATTCTTTTTTATCTATTTCTGGAAATAATTTCTATGCATTTGAAGATATTTGGTGACTGGTAAAAATTTCTATTCTCGAAATAAAATTGTTTGGCACCATCCTCAAAATTTTTAATCCAAATCATTTTTTAAATAATATTATTACTTTTTTCTTCGTTTCTCATTTTCTTTTCTTTCTCTTCTTTTTCAAACTTTAGCCGGTCACTTTGGCCTTGAGATGACGCGATTGGCCAAATGAGAGCCGATGACCTTGTCGGAGTGTCACCGACCCTCAACAAGGCCTCGCAGTAACCGGGTGAGACTCGGCCAAGCCTTTACTAGGCAAGGAGCCTCGCCTAGATCTAACAAGGTCGAGCTTGCTTAGCTACTGGCGGGATTCAACCTCATCGGGCCACTATGAATTCAGTGTCGTTTGACCAAGGCGAGGCCGACCTCATGATGGCTCAACAAGGTCAAGCCCTGCTAGCAGTTGGGCAAGCTTGGCCTCGCTAGGTGAGGTCGAGTCTCGCCCATCCAAGCAAGGCTTGTCGATGGCTAGGGGAGATGGTAAGGCCGAGACTCATCGGTGACTAGGTGAGCCTCTAGCGAGCTCGCTTGACCTCGCCCAACTGATCGTTGGTGACCAGTGGTAGTGGGGGCAGCGGTGGCGATGGAAGAAGAAGAGAGAGAGAAGAAGAATAAGAAGAAAAGAAGAAGAGAAAAGAGAAAAAAAAATTGGTTTGATGTAATTTTATAATTATTCATGGGAACAAAAAAACAACTTTTTGTTACTCCTTCGATGTCATATTCTACTATTTATTTACTCACCCATGACTTACTAACCAACAACAGATCTTGACAGAGATTGAGTTGAAATAGCATTTCTTGTCACCCGCGTGAAAAAGTCCAGGGGCATAAAGCTTGTCAAAGTCAGCACCAGGGAAAGCTACTTATATCATATTATTGATGGGGAAGAAGCATGTGCCCATCACTCCAGCAATGGCACCGAAGATGAAATATAGAGTCCCTATATCCTTGTGGTTAGTGGAGGCTTGCTTCTCTTATTTAAGACATTTTTTGAAAAGGTTAGCTGAATAGCCTGTAGCATAGTTGATTTATGGTATCCCCTTCCCTCTATGCTAACTCAACTCCCCGGGGAGAAGAAATATATGATTGAGAGCCAAAGCTTCATGCTGACTTGCCAAGCAACCCATTCCGTCTTCATCCATAAAAAAATATGCAAAAAGACGACACGTGGCATTCGGCTTAGCTTATATGATGAAAAGTACCGAACCATCTTCGACGCAAGAGATGAAGCGAAGCGGTAGAAGAAGGAAAGACCAACCACCTTCGGTAGTCATAATCCTCATAACAAAAAGAATGGCCATAATTTTATATTCCAAATCTATTCTCAAGAACAAATTTGTTCTCAAAAATAAAAAATTTACCAAATAAATTTTTGTTCCAAATCTATTTATAGGAACAAAAAAATAGAATTAATAACATTTGACAAGTTGCCAAATGTACTCTAAGTAACTCGCTATAAGCTACAATTTCACTTGGTTGACTAGCCAAGTTGCATGTAATTAGATAGTACGGATACTTGATTGAAAAAATAATTTACAACGATAAGGGTATGGATTTAAATTAGCTTTAAAAACAAAAATAAAAAAGGAAAAATATAAAGAAAAGAGGAGCTAATCAAAGCCCCTCGAGCTTCAATTCGACCTACTCTCGTAAGGGTAACTCTACTCTCTCTCTCTCTCTTTCTTGATGTCAAGAGTCAACCAACCAAGTTCCAGGCATTAAGATTGTGTGCATCTTTAAATGTTCGATATATTTAATGTCGATTAAAGTGAAATCTTGAATGCCGGAAGCAAAGGCATTAAGTTTTGTGTATCTTTCAATGTTCGATATATTTAATGTTGAGTAAGCTGAAATCTTGAATGTCGGAGGCAAAAGCGAAAATTCAAAATAAAAATAAAGGTGACTCAACCTAGACCATTGAAGGACCTATGACATTAGGAGAGACTAGGGTCTAGACAGGGCCGAGCCCTTAGGTTGGGCCTAATTCGTTGTGCAGGCCCACCTATAACAACAAATACATGCATAAATATTGAGACCCGGCACAAGCATTATAACTAATTGGGAAAATAGCATAAATAATCCCTGAAATTTAGCTCAATATATAATATAATCCCTGAATTTTAATGTGGTTCCTAAATTGTAACCTAATGTGTAATATGATCCTTGAACTTCTAATTTATTCAACATGATTTACGAACTTTGGGTACATATTCAATTTAATCACATAATTATATTAAAATGTTCAATGTTGTCCTTAACCTAAATATTGAATATTTTCATTTAGTTCACGAACAATAATGAATGTGTACAAAAAAAATCTAGGGATCATATAAAATAAATAAAAAATAATGCATAAATCATATTGCATATTTGGTGACAATTTAAGGACCAAATTTGCAAATTTTTTCCAAAATTTAGATTTCATTTGTGTCATTATCCTTAACTAAATGACTTCGTCCAAACCCGCTCAAAAGTGTCATTTGAATACTTGGGCACGCACATGGGCCGCAAGGGCCATCATCGGGTCTAATAGTATATCATATAGTGCACATATACCATACTTCATATACTCACAATGTCCATGAGAACAGACATCTCATGCGTGTGGATACGCCTATGTAAGTAGGACTGACCAATTCCTGGTTCGGTTCCAAGGTGGAATCGGGAGTCAGATCGACCAACGGTCCGATGGAATCGGTAAATTTACTATTTTTGGCAAAAAATATAATGAAAAATGGGAGAAATTGAGAGGAATTAGGATTTGTTTTTTAAGAAATTTAAAAATATACATTATATATATATATATTAACCGGTTTAATCTGTTCGGTTAAAATCTTGGGCCCAACAGAGCCGATCGGTCATTGATCCCAAAAGTGGAAATCAGGAAAACCGGATCGTTCTCTTTGGGAACCGCCCAAAATTGGCTAGTCCAATCTAGTTCGGGCGATTCCTGGTTTAGACGGTTCCATCCTACACCTCTACATTTCAGGCAATCTAACTGAATGAAGACTAACTTTCTGGTCGAGGCCTAACTTTCTTCGCATGGAAAACAGGCCTCGTCCGTTCCCATAAACTCCGCCATCATCTTCACAAAACACCAATGAATGATTCCCGATCATGAATGACATGCATCGGCTAGTTTCGCGCGACATCCGCCGCGTTTGTCTTCGTCTGGAATGCTCATGCGGGACGTGAGATGTACCCGGGAATGAGACGGGGGGAGACGAGACCTGGAAAAAGGGGCACTCGGGATCACGATCCTGCCATCGACATGCGCAAAAGACGACGACACTGCTTCTGCCTCTACCCTTTTTGTACGCTTTTGCTGCCAACAACGTCAGGGACCACGTTGGCCGAGCAACGCCCCTACCCTCATTTACTCATCTCACATGCCCTCCCTCTCTCTCTCTCTCTCTCTCGCGTTCGCCATATAAATGAGGGCAAACGGGGGTGGTTGTGGAGCCGATATGGGGCTTTTAATGCGACAACCCCCCCCTCCCAGCACCCTCATAAATGTACGACAGCTGACCGGGAGTCTCTTCTGCACTAGCCCTTGCCGGAAGCCTCTTTCCCTTACTCTCGACAAAGGTTGCTTTCCCACTTCACCCACCCCTGAGACAATGATGACATCCATTAAGCCAAAGAGCCCTCCGGCCCCACCACCTATTAACCTAAAAACCCACGATTGAGAGTTGAGAGATTGGCGATCGCGATGATTTCCCGATGTAGAATTCACGATGCTGACTCGCATTTATAGTGTAGTAAATGAGACGCTTCCAGGAAACGATGAAACCCAAATAGGAGCTAGTCCTAGCAAGCTTAGCACTTGGCCATTTCTTTTTGCTGGAGTTTGGAGTAGTGAGGCATGCGAACGAGTCCCCCGTTCAAGGTCCCTTTCCTCCTATCTTTTTGCACTTGTGAAAACCCCATTTTCATACCGCAAATATGGACTTCAAAGGGCCTCCTTTCGCAGCGTTAGATGGTCCTTTTACCTGCCATAAATACACAAGCATTTTGCAGCCATGTCGTCGTTGTCTTAGTCGTGGTCCACGAGCAAGAGAATACTGTATCAAAGCGAATAGCGTTGTTCCTGACAATTCCGACGATGAGTGAAACTTAGATCCCATAAATTGCGTGGTGGAATTACATTCTCTCGTCAAAATTGGACCGAGCCGATGGCCATAAATGTACGGTGGCCTTAAATTCTTCGACCCATTATATGGCCATAAATGGTGGAGTCGTTGCCTCAAACTCAAAATATGCACTCACATTCGTAACCAGAACCCGCGCGATCTCGTTTACAATGATCATATAAATGCTCATTATCGTCGTCGTGAGGTTTCCATCTTAACCAGCGCTGGACAGTAGAGAGAGAGAGAGAGAGAAAGAAAGTCATCTCCCTCCTGCGATCCTGTCATTAAAAGCACGATTACAAGACGACGAAACATCGAGCGGGTTTCCTCAGGACAAAACTCACCCTAGCGTAGCCAACAGAGAAAGAAACGCCAAAGCGTGATCTTCATCCTCAGATGAACAGCAATGCCTCCTTCAAAGCCATCATCCTCTCCTTCTTCCTCATCCAAATCCCCACCTTCCCCTCCTCTCTGTTTCCCTCTCCAATCCCCCCACTTCACTCCCGTAAGCTGGAATCACCACCCTTTTCTCGTTACTTCGTTTTCGAAAGGAACGGATGGTTTTAATCTCTTGATTTTTGCAGATCCAAGAATGCCAACGAGAAGAAGAAGAGGAAGACGCTAACGGTGTCAAGGAACCGACCCCCCGCGCGCGGGCGACGCCGGCCACTCCGAAGCACCACCACCAGCCGACGCCGCTGCACCATGCCCACAGGAGCGGCAAGCCCCCGAGCAAGAAGCGGCAGGAGCCGTCCGGCGGCGACGACATGTCGGTGTCGTGCAACAACTGCCGCCCGCACGCGCGCGAGCGGATCTCCGTCGTCCCCCTCGACCACCGCGGGCACCACCACGGCCTGGGACGGCACTCGATCCCGAGCCCCAACGGCATCTTCAAGTCCATCCTGTCCACGCTGACCAAGAGGAGCCCGCGGTCCATCGACGCCGCGTCGTCGGCGGCCTCGTCCGTGAGGGAGGAGCAGTGGAAGATCGCCCTCGCCGAGCTGTCCCACAAGCTGATACAAACCACGAGGAAGCGGGACGAGGCGATCCTGGAGGCCTCCAGGGTCAAGTACTCCATGGCCGAGCTCGAGAAGAAGCTCAACAAGCTCGAGCTCTATTGCCACAGCCTGAAGTCCGGCCTCGACGAATGCAGCAACTCCCCCTATCGTGCCTCCCGAAGCACCCGCCCTGTCAATCCGATCCCCACCTCTAACGACAAGGTCGTCGAACCCTTCCTCGTCGCGGTGTCGGAGGCTCGGTCCTCAGTCCGTTTACTGAGCCGGTCGCTCGCCATGCAGCTCCGCGGCACGGGAGGCGGCAAGGTGCACGAGCGTGTCTCTCTCCTCCTCCAGCCTCACGACGTCAAGGCCGCCTCGCCGCCGTCGAGGAGCCCCCGGAGCCTGCTGGTCCACCTCGAGGCGCTCCTGAACAGGGCCTTCTTCGAGGACTTCGAGTCGGTCGGGTTCCAGAAGAGCGCGCCGAGCACGATACTGAACCCGGTGGCTCGGTGCGAGGCCAACCTCACGTCGTTCAACGTGCTGTGCAGGTTGACGTGGGACGAGGTGTTGAATAAAGGCACGAGGCATTTCAGCGAAGAGTTTAGCAGGTATAGATACATTATAATTTCATTAACATGTTATTTGATACGCAATGTGTACGGTTTTTCTTAGATAATGTTTCTTTTTAAATTTATTTTGGGGGGCAGATTTTGCGATAGGAAGATGAGCGAGATCGTGGCGATGTTGGGGTGGACGAGGGCGTGGCCGGAACCGCTGCTGCAGGCCTTCTTCGGGGCGTCCAAGGGGGTGTGGCTGGTCCACCTGCTGGCGAACTCGGTCCACCCGGGCCTCCCGATCTACCGGGTGGACACGGGGACCAGGTTCGACCCGGTTTACATGGATGACATGGGCGCGGACAAGGCCCGGGACAGGCTAGTCCCGACCGAGGTCCGGATCATGGTCACGCCGGGGTTCTACGTCTACCGCCACGTGGTCAAGTGCAAGGTACTGTGCCGGTACTACAGTAGCGGTAGCCCAAACGGTATGGTCATTGATGACAAGGACTCTGTATCAGCAACCTCCCCTTAAATGATAGATCATGTCTGAATTTTCGGATTTGGGACAATTCCCCTCTTTTTCACCCTTCAAATTTTTTTTTTTTTTTTGTAGTTTATTCTCTCTTTTTAATATGATAATAGCAGGGGACATTTCATGGAAGTTATGTAATCTTAAATATTGGTCGATTTTTTTCTTTTTTATTTTTGGAGGCGAAGGGTTCAAATGGTTTGGCCGTTGGACTAGGGGCCGCGGGGGCGCGGGGGTGGGGGTGGTGGGCGGGCGGGGGGCATAGAGTAGATGAATACGATGTGTCATTCGGGTCAAAGCGAGATTTTGGCCTTTTGTTTATAGGCACTGTTCTCGATCCTTGTCTGGTCTATTCGTCATCATTCATTTCCTTTCTAATCCTTGTTTTTTCCCCTCGCTGTTTATGTATTATTTTTCTTGGGGGATTCTGGGATCTGGGTTTTGCTCAGAAGAGGAGGTAAAGTCCTCTCGTGGATTGGTCGCTTGCAGTGAACGCATGCCAACGCGAAAATAGGAAAGGAATAATCAGCGGGTGCGTCACTTGGGGATCAGTGATGGCATCGCCTCTGCGATTGATTTCTGGATCTTCTTCTGTACCACAGTAGTCATCTTTTAGGTTCGGATCCAGGTTGGACCCGGTCACGCGATCTTTGGATATGTGCGGTGCGTGTTGGTTCGATCGACATGGGCGTTTTTCCAGTGGGCCTATCGGTAGGTGTCGCTCGTGAAGCTCCCCTTCACGGGTCGATCCGTTTGATATTTGTCATGTTACTGATGAACGAGACTGGCTCACCTCATTACCTAAATCGGAGGGGCAGTGATTCTTGATGGTTAGGGTAGGTGGCGCTGGCATTGAAGAGAAGGCAAAAACTAGGGAGCATTGCGTACTTACTGGAGACGATGGTGGTGATGACGAAAGCTAGATGCGGCAAGACGAATGTGGCATACAGTTAAAAGGCAAGGTAAGGTGCAGGCGGAGGTGGTGGTGGTCCCCGTGGCTAGGCGGAGTTCGGAAGGTGAAGGTGATGAGCCCGTGGTGCGGGTGAAAGCGTTGGCCACAACAATCATAATCCTTTCATATGATCAATGCGATGAAAGGATTGTGGTCAGCAAGCCGGTCGTAATGGGGTATTGTTTCGCCGGAAAGGATGAAATACCTTTTGAATTAGCAACCGATTCCAATCGAAAAAGAGTGGAAGGGTCTCTTCTTGATTCTTAAACTGTATCATAAATG
Source organism: Eucalyptus grandis (assembly GCF_016545825.1). Taxonomy (NCBI): domain Eukaryota; kingdom Viridiplantae; phylum Streptophyta; class Magnoliopsida; order Myrtales; family Myrtaceae; genus Eucalyptus; species Eucalyptus grandis. The sequence goes on along the minus strand of NC_052615.1, from coordinate 31,739,356 downwards.
GTAAGACCTTTAAGGCGGTTAGGATTCTATCATGCGTTTGGTGTATGCTTAAGATAAAATAAAACTAAATATATGGGGATATACACCGAATAAAATTATCTCATGATTGGTTCAAGGTGGATAGGATTTCTATTTTTCTCAAATAACAAACTTCTTAAATAAAAAAAATTAAAATTATATTTCAATATAAATAATATTTGAATTTTGATATAAGAAATTCAAAATAACAAAAAATAACAATTTAGTTATTTTAATTTAATCTTATTTTTATTTATATATTCCAATTTAATTCTATTTTATAATATAAATTCAATGTATAAATTATATTAATTCCATATTTTAGGTATTTTAGTATTTAAGTTATATTAGTACGGTGTACTATTTAATAATATTTTATTAGAGTAGGATAAATGGGAAAGAAATAAATAAAAAGGAAATTAATTAAAAAAGAGAGGAAAATAAAATAAATAAGTAAATAAAAATTAAGTAGCCAAGAGTGTTGTGAGAAATTTTTATCATCTCCGTTTATAAAATATTTTGTTCATTTATACCGATATACCGTTATGCCAAACAATTATATAATATAATGTGAATATATTTAATTTTATTACTATAATCACCAAATAATAGATAGAATATAACGAAATCCTTTGATTTATATCCTATCCTTTTCAATCACATCCTAATTAGAAATCCGGACGACCAAATAGAGCCTAAAAATACTAATATTGAGAACAGTCGTTATCAACAATATAAATTGTACTGGGAAAGTAAGATACATTAAGGCTCTATTTGGTTCATGAAAAATAAATAATTCGGAACACATTTTCCTAAAAATGATTCTTGTGTTGCTTAAAAAAAAAATGAAAGAAGAAGAATATTTCCATCTTCTACAAAAATGTTTATATATAAATTGTCATCGAAAAAAAAATTCTCATTAACCAATTATTTCAAAGTGATTGTTTTTAAGAAGATATTTTCATAATCATTCATTTTTTGTAGAATAAACGAAGCCTAAATGTGACATCCTGATTTTCGAGTCTGATTTCGATGAGATGAAATGGGATTTTCATCAACATGTTTATAGCCTTTTTCTCTGAGTTGGCTACTCACGAGTTAACTAACCTATTAGGTAAAGCCGTTAAGGAATCTAAATACAATAGACATGAGAATTCGACTAGGAATCGACTACTCGACCGTGCTAATCTGCAATGGTCATTATGGCACCGTCAAGATGGATCAGAGACCGAAGATAGGTCGATTCGATAGAGATATGTGATTAGTGCATGGGTGATTCCACCTAATTACAAAATTTCTGTCGAACAGCACTAGACCGATTTTTCTATCGTTTTTGTACCTTGTATTCATATTTGAAACCTCAAGATTTTCACGACAATCGAGAGTCACTAATGTGTCGAAGATGTACATTGTGGCTTGAAAATAATCGATCACGAGTCAATTGCATTAAAAATTCCTAAAAGCTACCTAGTAGATTGGAACGCGCTAAAATAACGTCGAATTGAAATTAACCGCGAAATTGAGCTCGATTTCAAAAATTGAAAGTTCTGCCGTGTCACGATTTATTTTAGGAACGTCAACTCACTTTCCGAAAAATTTTCGGAGATTTTGAGATTTTTATGGAAAAATCGATTTGGAAATTGAACGGAAATTCGGATGGGCTCGTTTGAAGGGAATTTCGACTTCTAAGCAAAGCTATTGGGTGATGGGAATTTGTGGAAATGTGTGGGATTTTTCTTTGACGAAATTGGACTTCGAAATTGAGAATTTGAGGATGAAATTGAATTCTAAAATCAGTGAAATTCGGAGCTATGATTTGAGGACTGATTTTTTGCATCAATTTAGTTAATTCTTGGATTATATTTGCTAGAAAGAAATAGGGGAGACAAGGCTTTAATGCCTAGACATTTATCTTTGACCAATTCCCTTGTTCCAATCTCCTTAGCTGACTCAAGCCAGCTGCTCTCCACGGACGCAACTTCTCTTTCATTTTCCACGGAGCCGCTCCCTCCACGTCACCAAGACCGCTGCCTCGGTCTCCTTCGTGCGCCTCCATCGACTCTCTCTTTCATCCATTTTGTTGAGCACACTTCTGCCGAAGCATCGCCTCACCGCTCCATCTTGCCCCTGTAGCTGCTCCACCACCTACGTTTGTCTCCCATCATTTCCTTTAGTTTGTCACAGCATCATCCCCATCATCCCATCATCATCCCCATCTTCATCTCTCCATCACCCTCCATTGAAATCCTTTCCCTCCACTCACGCTCGCCCACTTTCAGTCAACAAACACCGTTCGGTTGACTCCCCCTGCAACAGCACGTGTCCAAGCCGTCCATCTCCACCATCGGCTTCTTATTTTGGCCGCGATTTCTTTGCTTGGCCAACCCTCTCTAAGCCCGCTTCAGCCTTCGAAGTTCAAGATCGAAACCACCATCTTTTGTGCCGGTTTTCTCAGCCCGAACAGCAAGTTCGTTGGCTGTTTTCAGCCGATCCGAGTGTCCCTCGGTCTCGCCGTGAGTTCAAGTCTCGGCTACCGTTGCACTGCTATCGCTGTGAACCGATTTTCGGGCTTAACCGATGAGTTGCGTTCTAATCCTTTATTAGTGGGCTAATGACACTTAGAGGTGTGTTAGTTAGCTAATTTGTGGATTTATTATGTTAATTAGGCTTAGGATGGCTTAGTTAGATTAAGTATATAGTTAGTATTTAGTTAGTGTAATTAGTTTAAATAGGTGATTAGTTAGGAATTAGTTAGTTTATTTAGTTAGTATACTTAGATTAAATTAAATAGGATGGTTAGATTTAATGTTAGTTAGATTATTTAGTTTAGTTAATTTAGGTTAATTCAATTAAATGCTTTAAATTTATTTATTTTGTAATTTATTTAATTTTCGATAATTTATTTAATTATCAATTATTTTCCGGAAATTAGACCGGGATAGCCGGTGACCGGAATTTTGTGTTGATTGTAATGGTGTGTTCAATTTCTGCAATTGAGTGTTAATTTATGTAAATTGAGTGTTGATTGGAATTTCAAATATTTAATTCCAAAAATTGTGAAATTCATACAATGGGCTTGTGAAGCCTTTTACGTCAATAAGCGTGCCGAGCAAAACAGAGGAAAAATGAGATTGGTAATCAACTATCAACCCCTCAATCTTTTCCTCCAAGACGATAAATTCCCTTTATCATCTAGAGACTCACTCTTTAGTGGTCTAACCAAGGCCCACATAGAAAATCCCGGGTGTCAGGTTTTAACACCAAAAATGGTTTTATGTACTATATAAACCAGTGGGATTTTAAATTGGAGGATATCAATTTTTCTAGTGTGAATTGACCGTGTACCTACACACGACTATTTTATCGTGTATTTCTAATACGAAAAAAATAGACTAGGTTCACTATTTTAATTGAGACATTTGAGTGCAATGCACAGTGTCCTGGGCCGAGATTGATTGGTCGTGTGTTGGTTAAGAGAAACCGTCTTGGGCTGTTAAGCCGGATGTTACCCATTCATTGGGACTCGGGTCGCAGTAGATTATGGACCTACGCCCCTTTGGGGAAGCCGTCTAATTGAGAGATGTTGCCTTGCTCAAAGGAGGTGAGATGACGCCTAGCAATGCCAGAAGACTGCCAAATTTAGAGTTGGTCGTACCTTTGAGAGGTGTAATTAACAATTGAAACGCATGATTGTTGAGTTTGATGCACCCGATTATGAGACTAAAACTGTGTGACATGGAATGGGACGTGTCATAACGGTTTGGCCTTATAATCAGGGCCCTGATGATTAATTGAATTGATGGGGGTGTTCCAGTTGTTATGTGCATTGATTATATGCATTGCGATATGAGCTATACTGACGTGCAGGAAAGGAAACTGAGACGAGGTAAGTCCTCTGTGCCAATTGAGTGGTTGTGTGGTTAGGACACTTATGGGTGTATTTCCCTCCTAATCGGGGCTTAGACCGTGAACTCGCTGAGATTTATATCTCACCCCATCGTGAGCTTAAAATTTTCAGGACCGTAGAGAGCTTAAAATTTTCAGGACCATAGAGGGAGGACCTGGAATTGAGCTGAGGTGACCTGAAGAGTAGGCTAGATAGAGTAACCTCTTTTTGAGAACTAGTCTTTTGGTTATAGACTTATGTAAAAAACTCAATATGTTTATAAAAGTGTGGTTTGTTTGTGAATGTGATGTCCTACTTTTCTATCCCGATATAGTTACTGTCAGGGGATTTGTTATTTGCTTCCGCATGTACAATAAAATAAAAGGGTCGGCGACTCGGCCTGGGAAGTCGTATAGTTTTTATCAACCAGAGAGGATGGGCATGGGCTTGAGGATCGGGGCGTGACACTAAAGATAAAAATGAACAACATGTGTTATTTGATTGATTGAACAATTCTTTATGAAGATTACAACTTTAATAATATACCCTCAATCAACAAATACTTAAATGGTTATTAAGAAATTAAACATGACCCCAAGTACTATTTCATAGCACTTATTCACAAATGGTTACGACATCTGAGATTCTCCAACTCTACTACTTGATAGTTACATCCTGTGCTCCTTCCCATCGATTGAGTTGGTATACTTCATTCATTGACTCTTCGCTCTAGCAGTTAGACCTTTTTGGTTAACATCTCCGTCGATCAAAATCAAGTCTTTTTGTCAACCAATTGTACGTCGGCTAATTGCTCCCAACACTTGGTGATCCTTTGCTCCTGCTATCTTAGCAGGCCTTATGTCGATCAAACCGTTGATCCAACACTTGGGCAGTTTTTGATATTAAACGTATGCACAATCGTTATCCTCAAGATAGGAAGAGATATGCATTTAGTGATTGCATTTTTTAATCTCACGTATTCTCTTAATGGTTATTCTGCATGTTTACTCCCACGTCCTCTTTAAAAGCATCACGTCACATTATTAGAAGACCTTTATTTTCATAATGTGCTACTTAGTCAAAAGTCTCACCTCTTTTATCTTCTTTCTTCGTGAACTACGTCATCTTCGACCTTTTGCTTTCAAACTCTTCTTTTCATGGAATAAATCACTGGAGCTTCGATCTTTAATTTTAGTCGTTCCGAGTTATACATTGCTCGTCTCGATAATATCGGGAGATTCAAACGGAAGGGTAAGCTTTCTCTTCAATTCGTGGATGAATCCAAGAATGACATTGATCATGTTATTCTTGGCCCTTACTTTAAATTGCTTCCTATTTCTTCGTCATTTTCTGATGAATGACACAGTAAATCAATTTCATCTCTCTGCTAGTTTGTTGAGCAAAAGGAAATTCCATTGAATATATGGCTCGCATAGGAATTTCCTAAGCCAACCCAAATTGTCGAGTACATTAGGGATGGTGAAAAGCTGGTAGAGAATTTTCCCTGATTTGAAAATTTAAGAAGAAGATCAACGAAGACCAAGACTACCTCCCAGAATTTCTCAATTTTGGCCTAACTGTTAGAAGAGTAGATAAATTTTCTGAATTTCTCAACAAACGTTTGCTTCCATAGCAAAAATGAGCACAATAAGAATACTGATGTCCATAGCAGTAAATTGTAATTGGCCACTTTTAACACGTTCTTATAAGGTGAACTAGAAGAAGAAATCATGTATGAACATTTCTCTTGGGGTCCTTCAAAAAATTTGTAGACTCAAACAGTCACCACGTGCTTGGTATGAAAAGTAAAGCTTTACTCTTGAAAAAGTGGGTTTAAAAAAGTTTGATTTGGATTCCTCCTTGTTTGCGAAGCGGAATGCCAAGGCAACGGTGGTTGTCCTTATCTACGTAGATGATATAGTTATTATTGGTAATAATCTTCATGAAATCGACGATCTCAAGTAGCGCTAGAATGTAAAGTTTGACATTAGGATTTGGGACACCTGCGCTTTTTTCTTGATATAGAGGTGGCTTACTCTAGTAAATGATTATTTATTTGTCAAAGTAAAAATACTCTTGACTTGTTTCAAGAGACTAGGAAACTTGAAGCTGCTCCTGCAGAGTCTCCCATGGATTATAATAGTAAGTTTGTTGACAACGTCATTCCATTGCCCAATAGTGGTCAATTTTAGAGGTTGCTTGGGCAAACATTACTTGTTCAGATATTGCTTACGCCATTAGTTATGTAAGCCGATTCATGCATGCGCCTACTAAAAAGGACATAAGGCAGTTGTGAATCGCATACTTCAGTACCCAAAGTCTAGTCCAGATGGGGGTATTTTGATGAAGAAACATGGCCATAATGATATTGTAGGGTAAACAGATGCGGATTGGGCTGGGAGCCTTGCAGACAAAAAACGCAACTACAGTCTTCCGCACCTTTGTGGCAGGCAAATTAGTCACTTCGAAAAGTAAAAAACATACTATTTTAGCAAGGTCTAGTGTAGAAGGCGAATATGGAGCCATGGCCTAAACAACCCTGGTTTCAATTGCTTGTACAAGAATTGGAGTTTTGATCCTTTATGTGTCTTATGAAGTTATCTTGTGCTAATCAAGCCACAATCCATATTGCTTCAAATCCATTTTTCCATGAACAAACTAAATATTAAGAAGTCATTTTCACTTTGTTCATGCGAAGGTTCAATACAAGACAATTGAAAATCCCGATGCCTGTAGTGATGTGTAACTAGCAAAAGTATTCACCAAGGTTCTCTCTAAAGGTGTTTCCCAGAATATGGAATCCAAGCTGCTGACCTCCGACGATGTCTTTGCTCTAGCTTGGAGGGAGAGAGTTAGAACAATAAGAACGTCAAATCGTTCTAATCATATATAATAGGAGATCTAGAGGGTTGTATCTTGTATGATAACTATAGCTAAAAAATCAATGACTGTGACCCATTATATTACTCTCTATTAAAGGATGATGCATCCTCCCCAAAGATAACGAGATGAATTGAGGATTTACCACATGGAGGTAAACTTTTGAGGGGTCATTCTTTTAGTTGTTTGAACCACGTTGATCATTTAGTATCCCTCTCCTCTTCTTTTATCTCTTTTCTATATACGATCATCATTAAAGCGACCTCAATCACGTGAGCTTCAGTGCCATAAGAAGAGCGTCCAGTAATGGCAAAGACGTCGAGGAGAGTACTAGATAGAGGCCCTAAATGAAGGAAAATGCAATTGGTGAGGGAGGTCGGAAGGAACAAAGCGGACCTATTAAACCTAATTCTAAATTTAGGTTAGAGGAAGAGAATTCTAGAGTCAAGTCAATTCGGGCTTTTTTCCAAATGAGTAACATGTGAAGTCTTAACCTTGAAAACAATTGGAAGAATTTCACATAAAATACTGGAAAAGTCATTAGTTAATGAAAAAATATAATTTATCTTCATTCTTTATTCTCAACTGTCATAAACTGACCATTTATTTTTTACTGGACTTGCTTGACAATACATCACGATGCATAGGGAGAATTTCTTCATGATGACGATGACAACATTGATCAAAAGATGGAGGAAGAAAAATTATATAAAGTAAGGGCCAAGAATAACCGGATTGATGTCATCCTCACATTAGACTTGCCTTTCTATTCGAATCCCTTGATTATCAAAACGAGCAATGTATATCCCAAGATGGCTAATAGTAAAGATCAAAGCCCTAGTAATTGTTGCCATGGGAAGAAGAGTTTACGAGCAAAAGGTTGTCGATAATCCGGTTCAGGAAGAAAGAAGATGAAAAGGTGGGACCTTATGTTCACTAGCACCGTCTGAAGAATTAGGTTTTCTTATAGTGTGATGTGATGGCTTTTAAAGAGGTTGTGGGAGAACACATGAAGAGTACCCGTCGAGAGACGTAAGATGAATAGATATCATTATTAGATGCATGTCTCTACCTAACTTGAGGATATTGATTGTACATGGGCATGAAACCATTCAATTCTTCAAAAAGGAGGCTACGTTAACACCAAAAAATGCTCAAATGTTAGGTTGACGCCTTGATCGACAAAAGCCTACTAAGATAGCAGGAGCAAAGGATCACAAAGTGCTGGAAGTGATTAGTCGATGTATAGTTGGTCTACAAAAAGACCATATTTTGATCTACGGAGATGTCAACCAAAAAAGGACGAAGTGCCGAAGTGACGAGTCTACGAATGAAATATACCGAGTCGGTTGATAGGGAGAAGCCTAAGACGCACTTGTTGAGTAGTGGAGTCGAGGATGTTGTAACAATTCGTAGTTAACTTCTACTAAGTACTAGGAGCCACGTAAGTCATGTCTAATTTCTTAGCATCCTTATATGTAACAACTGGTTGTAGGCATAAATACCCAAGTTGTAATATTTGTGAAGGACCGCTCAATCAATCAAAGAACACGTGTTCATCTTTACTTTCAATGTATATCATTTTTTCAAACAATTTGCATTATTGAGAATGATATTTCTCACTATATGTACTGTTAAATTTCTTGCTTTTTACATTCCTATCCAAGAATATAAAAAAAAAAAAAAAAAATGACCCTTCAATCTTTTGTCAATCAGACTAGTTTGTCCATTCGAAAGGTATTTACACTTGCTTGTAAAACACCCAACAATTGCCAAGTTGGATCGAGCACTGATTTGGGTCCCAAGATTATAAGTTTGGTCATTTTGAATAGCTTGACATAAGCACAATTATTTGCCAACTTAAAATCAGAATGTATTGGATTTTTTTACGAGTTAATTGTTTAGGCGAATGAGCAATCAATGTGGAAACAAATATTTCGCATGACAAAAGACAACGGAAAAAGGAAGAAGAAAATTCATGATTATGACATGATGCATAAGTTTTTTTTTTTTTTTTTTTTTTTTTGGCTAAGTAGGCAAGTATGGTATCCCGGAAAAAGAAAACCAGAGTGATCAATCCTGGTACAGACCCTTTACAAAAATTTTGACCATGATCTTTGTCTTCTGTCAGTCAAAAACAGAATAGCTATTCTATGGGAGTCTTCATCTCCAACGCATCACACTATGATGAGTAGAGTTCAAGCTCGTATATGCAACTCCATGCAATCTGTACAGCACCGCTGTGTGTATCTTTGAAGACATAGAGCTACTATTCCCAGCACGACCTGAATTAGGAAACTTTGGAACCTACAGTCCCTGAAGAAACTCTGTACGGCAGCAACTATACCATTCCCGACTGCAAACAGAGCTTTTTGGGCAAAACTGGGAGGTGTACCCATCTCGCCGGGACTCTCGTCCTCACTAATTACCCAAGGAGGGCACATCTTCAAAATCAGCTTTAGTAATCGGGTCTCCAAGCAACGACTTCATGTCGTTAGAAATCCAACAGTTGATGAGTTCTTGCAGCACATTGACAGACACTCCTACGCAACAGTCGTCAGGAACACCAAGCAGGGTTTTATAGAAATACGGCGTCTTCATGTTCCTTCAAAATCTTATTATCTCGGGTTTGTAAAGGCGTGAATGATAACCATTCTAGCCAGCAATTGATTTCTGGAACATAAATAGATTTTTCTATCTCTATTTCTAGATGAGTTTTTAAATAAAAATACACATTTGATAATGATTTCTCCATTTCGAATGCGGCGACCGGTGGTGGTAGCGGTGGCGGTCGGCGACCTATAGCCAAGAACCAGTGGCGGTGGGGCCGACGATGACGAGTGGCGGTCGACCAACATTCGGCGAACGACGGCGACAGCGGCAAACTATGGACGATGGTCAACAATGATGGATGGATGACTTGTTCATAGTAAGGATGAACGATAAGAAGAATTTTTATTTTTCATTTTTGTTCCGGAAATAAAAAAAGTAAAAGAAAAATTACTTCTGATTTCTATTTCAAATCTATTTTTGAACAAAAATCTATTTTAGAAATAAAAAATAAAATAATTTTATCAAACGGATTTCTATTCCGAAATAAATTTAGAATAGATAAATCGATTCTTAAACATAAATTTTGGTTTATCATGCATCCCCTAAAATTCTTGACCATCTGGTGGAAGAAGCTGGTAATTGTTGTCCCCCAATTTAAGTCAAGTAACTCTGGACACCTGCCTAGGAAAAGCCTCCTCAGCAGATTCGAGAAGGCTTACCTGCTTGCGCAAACGCTTCTCAGCTACCGCGATGTCCTCAAGAGGATTATCTAGTGACTGAGCTTGAAATTCTCGTCGCTCTTGTTGCTTCAAAGCTACTTTTTTTTTTTTTTTGGTCAGTGCTTCAAAGCTACTTTATCCGATGTGCTCTGACGACATAATCCAAAATGCTGTCTATCCATCCCGCATTGTCAAGATTTTCTCCCTCTTCTTAGGCCTGCGGTCACGTGCTTTCGTTGGGCTGTCCGAGGGTTCCTGTCCCATGCTTTGTGGACTCGGGTTCTCTAATCAGGATCTCTGATCCAATCCAAAAGGTCTCCTTAGCTCCATCCTCCTCCTAATTTTATTCATCAACTCGAATTGCGCTAGAGTGGCTGCTAATCCAGTCATGGGCCGGTGCTTAATCATGGCATTCAACGGTCGAGTCGGGTCGAATTGAGTAAAATCGAACTCAAGCATGGAATTGTATCTGCTCATCTCAGGGGAACATACATGAATCCGTGTAATCGAGCTTGTGGCGGAAAATTCTAGGAAGAAAGTGCCATTTTTTCTTGGAAAGTCTCGAAATGCCTCCTGGAACGAGTCCTGGTTTTCGTCCCAACGAGGACTCGGTCCTTTCTGGTGGGTTCGCTTTTAAACTTCAAAGGCGTGTGGATTCCGTGGTCAATTGTTGTCTCGTCTAGTTTATATTTTATGGAAACATCGAAGAGCGGACCGTTCGACTGCGTTTCCCAACTTCCTTAGCCGTCGACTGTTATACCCAACATCAAACTGTCGCCAATTTTTTTTAAAAAAAAAAGGTACTATTTTTCCCGTGTCGAAATCTCTGGAAAATAGAAAAATAACGGGAGGGGTATAATCGTAAACAAGGCATCACGCCCCGAATCGTGTGCGGTCCCGTCAATTTCGTCACCTCGTCACTGGCCCGAGGACGACTCCCGTGAAATGCCGCTTTTGCCCCTGTTCGACGCTGGGGCTCGGTCAACACGTCATCCCCGAAGATCACTTTTTATATTTTTCGCTAACGGATTCTTAGTATTCTTAAAGATTTAAACGAGTGTTATCCCACAATCCTTGCTTTTTTTAATTTTTGAATTCGAATTACCAGTTTCATTTAGTTTTTGCCAAAACGAACTATCGTTCTACAAAATAGTCAACGGTTAAGCTTCTTTTTTTTTTTTTATCATAATAACTTTTTTTACAAGGTTATCCACATAAATATTCCTATCCTCGCGTGTCCATTTTTCCAGTTTTCTTTAGACAGAAAGTTATTTATCAATAAAACGATTCCATTTCGTTTTTACCGTCCAAAAAGAGAAAATGATTCCGTCTTCAGCAAAAAAAAAAGAAAAAAAAGAAAAATGATTCCGTTTGCAAATAGAATACTCTTTATTCAGAAAATTCCAATCCCCCCTTCCTTTCCTTCTCATAAAAGTAAACAGGAAATCAACCTCCCTCTCTCTCTCTCTCTCTCTCTCCCTCTCTACGGTGTTCGCACCTTCGTCGACTTCGATCACTGCTGCACGATCTGCGCTCGATTCCGGGGCTTCTCTCGATCGATCGAATCGCCGAGGCGAGCGCGCGGCTGAGGAGAGAACACGCGCGCGGGAGGTCTCCCTGCTCGTCCGGCTCCGTCGCCGGCCATGTCGTACTCCGATTCCGACTCCTCCTCCTACGGCGGCGATCACAAGACCATCCGGCAAATCACGCGCGATCGTGAGTGTTCTCGATTCTCTCTCCTCTCGCCTCGCTCGCGAGTCGGCGGAGCTAATCGTCCCCCTCCGCGCGTGCGGTGCTTCGTGCCGCGGCTGAGTTTGTGTTTGCTGAGGCGTTGGGTTGGGGGCTGGTGATTTGAGCGGTTGGCGTCTTGCTATTTCTGGTAGGGATGTAGCCGTGGGATTGGGAGTGTAGTGAGCGGAGGGGCCTTGTTGATGTCGAGCGGAATCGCGTACTTCCTTTTCGCGAAGTGAAATGCGGGCGTATTTGTTGAACGGGACCTCTTGTTACTACTTGCTTTTTTGTGGGCTGAAAGTGCGGCCATTTCGTCGAACGGAGTTTTCACTTCGATCGTTAATCGGTTCCTGCAGTATTGAGTTGTGCTCGAGTTGCTGCTAGTCTTTTAGAGCCTGATTTGTGCATCGTGTTTCTGCTCGACTGGGGCTTGTGCGTGCAATTGGATAGAACCAAAGCATCACATGAGTGGTGGCTTCTGTCGGTTGATCATGTTGATCTGTTATCTGTCGTATTCCTGAGGATGAGATTGTTGCGCCCATTGATTGTGAACTGAACTTCTTTTGCCTGTCCGGGGATAAATAGGAACAGCACGTAAACGGAGTTATCTAGACCAAGTTTAGATACAGGTCATGGCATGGGAATCGGAATGTGGTAGGCCAATTGGTTAGAAAGCATGATGAATGGGTTAGGATTAGTCGATTCCCTAGTTTGGGTCTCAGTTACCTTGGAAGTATTATTTTGATGCCATTCGCTATGTGATATGGGAATGTAGCAGCTCTTTATATTTACATGTGGACTCTAGTTTATCAAACAAAAGAAGCCCATTACCAGCCAAGTTGTTTTCTATGTTTGGGAAAGCCTAGTTTAGACATAAATGTATGCTAATTGTCTAAGTATATGTTAGTACCATTAGGTCAATGGAGATATTATTAAATTGCATGAGTGCATGGTTGGTTGATCAGATTGCCTATTTTGGCCATCCAAGATGGAAGGTTCAGATTGTGGGTTCCGGAGGTGTAGCAGTTCCTTAGATATAAGCTGCAGTATCCCTCTTAGTTGAAGATTTAATCATCATCATCAGTTTTTCGTTTTTTTTTTTCAGTTTTCCTTGGTGCGTGCCAGAAGGAACATGCATTTATGCAATGGACTATATCTGTTGCATTGGGTCTATAGATTAGAAATTGGCTGCTGTGATTTCATTGTGAAATTTCATTATTTCTGGTTCAGGTCAAGGGATTTTCACTTGAATTTATTTATTAAGTTTTGATGTTGCCTAGTTCTATGGTTATCATTTTTGACAAGTCTTAAACTTAGTTCAGCCTTTCTTCTTTGCCATACAATGGTTAATGTCATAAAAAACCTGAGCTGGACATACCATGCTTTCATTTGCAGATGATTGACCTCTAAATTTTCTTTTGTTATCTTAACTGGACATGTATCAGGGTTGTTGTATGAAATGCTACGGTCAACTAAAACTGGCGACTCTAAATCGAAGTGGAAGGTACATGCATTTTTTGACCTCCTCTTATCTATCAAATGATGAATTCTTTTGTCTGTCAACATGTCCTGGACTTATGTTAATTGGCCCTGTTTTTTGCCTGTCACATGAAAGTAAAGAATTATCCATAGATTTTATCTATTTAAGTCCTTAATACATTCCATTTGGTTTGTGATCTGGTCATTGTCATCCAATATGTGTACTATGGTAGACAATTTTTCAAGCAGCTCCCTACCAAGCTGCACCTCTTTCTTCAAGGCCTTTGCTACTTCCTTATTGTTGGTGGACTGTAATATGGGGATGACGCTGTTTATACCTTCATACTTTCTCATGTCCACCATCTCAACAAGAAGTCGTAGTACAACCATTGATAATATATAGTCGCATTATCCAGTTTAGTTTACAATAGTCCTAAACAGTCATCTTCATGTGTTCTTGCCAAGTAATTTCACCGTATCCTTTTGTTTGCACCTTGGTTTTTTATACAGATTCTATCTTGCCAATACTTTTTCAAGCTGTTGTATAGTTTCTGATGTTTGCGTTTGAAAAACAGTGAAGTAGTATGAAATATAGTTGAGGTATAAGCAAAGCTTCATTTCATTTATGTCTTGAACCTTGCTGAAATTAATTTGTGAGATATTGTATATTGATATTTTGTTAAGGTGAATGTCTTGTTACTTTTATGGACCTTTTTGGGGCGAGTATATTTGTAAAGTGTTGTTTCTAAGCTTTTAAAGTAGTTCAAATTTTCTGCATGTAGGTACTCATCATGGACAAACTTACGGTTAAGATAATGTCTTGCTCTTGTAAGATGGCTGACATCACTGAGGAAGGAGTCTCATGTAAGAATTAATTGGATAATCTATTTGGTTTTGAAAGTTTAATTTAGCTTGACTTTTATTGTTGTTAATTTTATTCAATGCATGGTCTTAGCTTAATGCAAGAGTCCAGTATTTTGTGTTTGATAATACATGTTTTTTTTTTTTGCATCCTACCCGATGCATGTTTTTTTTTTTTTCTCTAATTCTTTATATTATAGATTACCTGTACTCGCACTCCATCTCTTTTCAGCTTTATAATATAATCTTTCAAAAAAATGTTTTTCCTGTTGTAGCACCTTGAATTGCATGGCCATGGTGGAGAAATGCGGTTATAACACCTTGTATCATATCAGATGGGTTCCACTTCCATGTAATGTGATATCTAGCTGCCCCAGTAAAATTTGAAAAGTAACCCTACTTGCCTATTAGATGAATCTAGACAGGAGTAGAGAAATCAAAAGAAATTGAAGCAGAAAGAGAGAGAGAGAGAGAGAGAGAGAATTAATATAACCCCTTGTGAATTACCTCCATAGCATGTCCTCACCTGAAGCAGTCCCCTTGCATCTCTTCTAGAGCAATCATGAAAACATTCTTTAACTGAAATAGATGTCCTTTAACTTGAATCGATCAATTCAGCTATAAAATTTATTATATCACAATCACATATATTGACATATGAATGGATTATTGTATTTTTTTTTTCCAGTCATGCTATTATATGAACCAGCAAGTCTTCAGCTGAACTAATAAGAGAATGTGATGGTGCTGACAAATGAGAAATATATTATGTGGATACATTATTTCAGTTAATGTGGTATAACCAAATAATTAAATGTTCACGTTTTCTAGACACGTGCATTTATTGTCAGTCACGTGCAATCAACGGAAACCCTTGTACGGTATGCTGATTCTAGATAAGCATGCCACGTATTGTAAGCTCAACACTTTTTTTTTCCACATGCAATGGCTTTGTGTATAGCTGGTTCACTTCCCTAACTTTAGTAATTAAATTTGGAGACCATAACTTCCTCCTGTAGGATTTAGCACCCGCATATATTTGATTTTCTTTCATTTCTCCCTCGGAAGTGATTACGAATTTATTTTCACCTTTGATGTACGGCGTCCTGACCAAATGCTTAATCTGCTGCTTGCTGTTTATGCTTGGTGCTGCTGTTTGCTCAGCCACTTTTGAGTGCAAGCTAATCAGAATAACTGACCGTATAGCTGTCCAGAAGTATATTCTCAAGCAATTATGGTTTTCACTCTATTGCTGCATCGGTGTGGGAATTAGTTCTTTTTCTTTGTTTTTGGGGAAATGATGAACTTCCTTTTTCTGTGGCCAGTGGTTGAAGACATATACAGGCGAAGGCAGCCATTACCTTCCATGGATGCTATATACTTTATCCAGCCAACTAAAGAAAAGTATTGCATTTCTGGTTTGATGCATGTTTCTTTATTCATGGCATGCTTGACATCTGTTTAGATATCTTGTCATCATTACAGTTCTCCAATCACTCTGTTTGATTAATTTATGGATGTGGGGATGGGTTTTCCTTAATCTTTCTTACCCTCTATCTCTTATTTTACAGTGTTATAATGTTTCTTTCCGATATGTCTGGAAGATCACCTTTATACAAGAAGTACGTTAGTATACATCTCTTTATTTCTTTCTGTTTGCTGTTGTTCCATGAAAATTCTGCGTTTTTTCTTCTTGTTACTGATTTTTTTCCCCCACTTTGTGTCAAGGGCGTTTGTTTTCTTCAGCTCTGCGATATCAAGAGAATTAGTCGCTCAAGTCAAGCGGGATTCAACTGTCCTACCACGCATAGGCGCCCTGAGAGAGGTCATATTCCATTGGTTAAAAGATTATCTGCTATAGACATGTTAATTTTCTGGAAAATGAAAACGAGTTTCAATTGCTAATTCATTCTTATGGGATCTGCAGATGA
Source organism: Eucalyptus grandis (assembly GCF_016545825.1). NCBI lineage: Eukaryota > Viridiplantae > Streptophyta > Magnoliopsida > Myrtales > Myrtaceae > Eucalyptus > Eucalyptus grandis. Next base: position 31,723,298 of record NC_052615.1, on the reverse strand, counting down.
ATTTGGAGTATTTTGCAATAGACAGCCAGGTATCCGATCAATCTGACTAGCCTTGTCATTTGCGCACGCACTGGGTTTAGCACAAAACAGCAATTAAGTTTCCACGCGATGATCTTCGTACTCTACAAATTGATTTCTTAGTCAGTACAATCCACGCAATGCATTATATTGAGCTATAGCTGTATAATGTGTCAGTACAATTATAATCCAGATGAGTTATCTTTTATGGCTTTCATGGTGTAGAAGCTCTGTTTCACATGTTATATCTGGGCAGTGTGTTGGACATTATGTACTGCAGAATTTGCTTTGAACGGCCTTTGACTTGCATAATGTGGCACGTTGATAAAGGTGAGTCTTAATGTCGGAAAATTCCTCAATACCATTTCCTTTGCAGTGTTTCGTTACCGACAATGAACGGGCTTTGGAGGACCTTTTTGGGGATGATGAGAATACTCGCCGAGGTGATGTGTGTCTGAATGTCATGGCTAATCGCATCGCTACAGTTTTTGCTTCATTGAGGGTATAGACATGTACTTTTCCAAATTTTAGTTATGCTGTATTTCATATTTTAAAAGTATGTGCCCTTAAGCTTTCAGGAATTTCCTTTTGTACACTACCGTGCTGCCAAGTCACTTGATGCAAGCACCATGACAACCTTCCGTGATCTCATTCCAACGAAACTTGCTGCTGGGATCTGGAATTGCCTAGCAAAATACAAGCAAAGCATTCCAAATTTTCCTCAGACAGAAACATGCGAGTTGCTCATTCTTGACAGATCCATAGACCAGGTCTCATAATATATTTTCAAGTGTGGTTATATTTGCTTTCTTGATTATTTTCCTCATTTGTACTAGTCATGATGAGGATATTATTGCCTTTTTTGTGCTCTAGATTGCTCCTATTATACATGAATGGACATACGATGCTATGTGCCATGATTTGTTGAATATGGAGGGAAATAAATATGTGCACGAGGTACCAAGCAAAACAGGTGGTGCACCTGAGAAAAAAGAAGTTATATTGGAGGATCATGATCCTGTTTGGCTAGAGCTTCGCCATGCACATATAGCAGATGTAAGTTCAACCATCCAATGTTTTGCTTCATTCAGAACTTTATCGATTCTCTTTAGTCATTGACTGTTTTGTCAGGCTAGTGAACGGTTACATGAGAAGATGACCAACTTTGTATCCAAAAACAAGGCTGCACAAATTCAACAAAGGTTGGTTGGACTTTTTTCTTTGGCTTTTATGACGTTTCATGAATAAATATGTTTTTTTTAGAAAACCTTGTTCTATAAGATACTGAAGCTACAGAGAAATTGTTGACATACTGCCAAAAATTTTTGGTCGATGTGTTGGTTTGTTATGCTTAGATCTGTTCATATAGGGCCAGTGTCTCCCGTGTCCTTAGTTGAACGGTCTGTCAAAAAACTTGGTGAAATAGTAAATTCTCCTTTTAATGGGAAGTTGGGTCATCTTCCGTTGCATTAATCAAATTGCACCTAGATTTTCACTAGTCATGTGTCGAGCAGTCAACGTGCACTCAATTGGAGCTAAGTTTGAGAGAGCAGAGTTTTTATGCTATTTTACCATACATCTTTTCCATTTAATTCTTCTTGTCTTCTTTATTTTTACCATTCTTTCTGCATAGAATGCATGAGGTGTTTGCTGAGAGCCTGGGACACATTTAATGTTATTGTTGATGCCTAGTCATTTTCCTCCAATACACTGCACTTTGCTGAGATTGTTTAGGGTTCCCATATTTTCTTGACTGTTAAAGTGATTTTAAGCAGGAAACTGTTCTCATGAAACATATCAGTCCTTTACAAGCTGAGATGTGGATGTTGCAATAAACCTCTGATCATCATGCTGATTGTTGACCCACTCATTGCTGTCTCATCCTTTTTGTTTTCTTTTCTTGCTACTGTCTTTTTCTATCCTCTGTGGGAGGTTCCCTAGGTACTTATTTTTTAGAATTCTCCACTGGTCAAATTCAGTTTTTTGGCTTTGTCTCCCCACCTTATAGGGAGTAAATAATGACTTCTGGTTTTTTCTGGTGCCATATCCTGTTTTCAAAGTTAACAGCGAGTTCTACTTAACTTGAGTTAAACTAATGCATCTCTTGACATGTTGACTATTGGTTGTTATAGAGACGGCAGTGAACTTTCCACTCGGGACTTGCAGAAAATGGTTCAAGCGCTGCCACAATATAGTGAGCAAATAGACAAACTCTCTCTCCATGTAGAGGTTAGTTTCTGTACAAGTAAAAAAACTGTTATTCTAGAAAATTTTCTGCTCGTGAGATATTGATGAACTAGGAATTCTTTTAGCTGCACAGCTTGGCGAAGAGGTCTGATATTCTCCTGTGTTTTTGGTATAGTGATTATCTTGAGTAAGAGGGAAAGAAATATTTGGTCCTTAGGTATCACTCAAGGGACTTCATTCGATCTGTATGGATTTTGTTGATGTTCGTCGTATCTGCAGTCTGGACCTTAGACTAAAATGTACAGCTTTTAGTTGCCACTTCCAATTTGAATTTGGAGCTTTGTTGGTAATGGGATATGCTATTTATCTCCTGTGTCTGCTTTGCCTCATTCTCAGGTCCTGGCACCTTTTGTATCTCTTGCTTGTCTGCTTGTCATGGCTGATACAAATTGGTGATGATGTCTAAGTTTGATATGTTGGTGTTGCTAAAAAATTCCTAATTCATGCTCTGCATTTTTTAATTGTTCGGAAGAATATTGAACTGATTGAACTTCCGTCTATTCTCATATTATCTTGCAGATCGCTAATGCAGATATTACAGTACTTTTAGATCCATACATTTAATTTTTCCTGAAAGATTCTCATCCCCCTTTGTTTGATGTGTGATTTATATAGATTTATCATTTATATGAAACTTTTTAATCTGATGATATATACAAGTAAATTATGCCTATACAGATTGCAGGGAAAATCAACAGGATTATTAGAGAGACAGGACTTCGAGAACTGGGGCAGCTGGAGCAGGACCTTGTTTTTGGAGATGCTGGAATGAAAGAAGTAATTAAGTTTTTAACTACAAAGGAGGTAATGCATATGTTGCATAATCTGCTTGATGCCCTCCTGAAGCATGCCACATAATTGTAATCAGGATGATATGTAACCAAAACATACTTTCCTGCAGGATGCAACTCGTGAAAATAAGTTACGGTTATTAATGATTCTTGCAGCTATCTATCCAGAGAAATTTGAGGGTGAGAAGGGTCATAATTTGATGAAGGTAGTTCTTAAATTCTTTTCCCAATTTTATAAACTTTTTTTGCAATTTTATCATTTCTCTCTGTAGGTCCATCAACTGATAGAAGATATGAGTGTTATATACCTATATACATTCACACCCCTACTATCCCAGTTGATTAGCCATCTTAAATCAGTTAATACAGAAATTATATAACTCATTTTTTCTTCCCTCCATCAGCTTGCAAAATTACCCATGGATGATATGAATGCGGTAAATAACATGAGATTGCTGGGGGGAGCAACAGAAACCAAGAAAAGCAGTATGAGTTCCTTTACTCTTAAGTTTGATATGCATAAGGTATGTGTCGTATGATATGATCTCCTTATTAATAGCGATTTTTTCTGCAAATGCCTCTTCCTGACTACCTCTATTTAAATAGAAAAAACGTGGAGCCAGAAAAGAACGAACCAGTGAAGAAGAAACATGGCAGTTGTCGCGCTTTTATCCCATGATGGAGGTAATAATTCTCTTTGACCATGAATGAAATACATTAGATGGAGTTTTTGGGAAAGGCATTAACCACACTTAGTGGTGAACTTTGGTTAAGTTTGAATGAGACAAATCCATTTCATGTCACCTCTAAAATCTGACTTAAAATTGCCATTGCCAAAAGGATGTACTCACCTTATTTTTTAGTGCAACTCCAAAGGGATTAGGATAAGTCACGATTTGATTTATCACCTTCGATAGTACATGTGGGTGCTACCATTCTATCGAACAGATATTGACACCAAAGAAAAGGGAATAAGAAGCAAATCTTAGCAGTTAAAGATTCTTTGTTGTCAGATTTGCCTCTTGTTTACTTCCCAGCAATTTGAAGGAAAGATGTTGTGTGTATTCAGGAGGATGCTTGTATATCTCAGAATATAGAGCACGAAAGATTGGATTGAGTGTCACTGCTGGACATGAAAAAGACTTAAGGGAAATTGTTGCATGAAAGCCGCAAATTGAGTCCACGGTTTCCTTCAACTAACTGTTTTCATTCAGTTGCATGAGGAGAGGAATCACAAAAGACTTGATTGTAATTTCTTAAACTGGAAGTGGGGGGATATTTTAATTATTTTCCAGGAAGAATAAGTACAGATTTCCGAACAAAATTACCACTTTCTTGTTAGTCATGTGAATCATAAGTTTGAAATGTATCTTAAATATGTGGCAGTTGTGCTCACGTGCTTCTTTTTGAATATGGACACAAGCTTTCTCATGATCTTATTTGGATGCTCACACATCTGTGGAGAGAGGAAGAGGGAAAGGGAGAGGGGAGGGAGGGAGGGAGAGATGTGATCTATGACAAATATGTCATTAACACAACATGAGGGAGAGGGAGGGGGAGGGTGGGGGGGAGGAGATTTGTTCCATGAGAACCATCTCATTAACGCAACATGAGGCTGATACATCGTTTGCTCTATGGTAAGAAGGAGAGGAGTCTTTGTTACCTGGTGCTTAGGCCATGGAGCTTGGTTTACTGCTTTAACTGTGATGATTGGGTCTACTAATGGGACATTTATGACTAAACTATCAGTTTTCTATGAAAAGTTAATTTGCAGAGATGGGAATTCATTATAAGACCAAGTACTAAGGATTATGCATAAGCTTTCCAGATTGTAAACGGGGTTTTTCTCTTTCTGGCGAGCTTGTCTTTTCTATTCTATTATTTTTCTGGGTTGAAAACTTGGGCAAGCTTGAAACTGCCTCTACTGGTAGTTGTAGTCAAGGTAATCAGGCGCAGTAGTTAATTACCTTGAAATGTTTGGTCTTTTTTACTTCAGGAGCTTATTGAAAAGCTTTGCAAAGGGGAACTACCAAAGGAGGATTATCCATGTATGAACGATCCTAGTCCTAGCTTTCACGGGACATCGCAGGTCGTATCATCTAATCCAGCTTCAGCTGCTCATTCGATGAGATCAAGAAGGACACCGACATGGGCCCGACCTCGCAATTCTGATGATGGGTATTCAAGGTGATTTTGACTTTCGCTTTTCTCCATAATTGACTGGTAGAAGTCTCATGTCCTGTCTTTTGGTTCCTTTTCTCAGTCAGATATGCTTCTTTGTCTAGTTTTCTGACTCCTGTCAGGTCACATAATTCATATTACGAGATTTTCCATGTTTCTCTTCACCTTGATTAGTGTAGTTGTTTGTTGGAGATTTCTTTTGAAGCATATGCAATCATTGTCCTCCTCATTCCCTGAAGACCTGTGATTTCATGGGCTTACTGCTAGAGAGTTATTTATATACGTGCAAACATTGAGTTCAATCAACCAGTGATGATTTTATCCCTTCCTGCAGTGATTCAGTTCTAAAACATGCATCTAGTGACTTCAAGAAACTAGGCAACCGTATTTTTGTGTTCATTGTAGGTGGAGCTACCAGATCAGAGGTAAAAGAATTTACTAATTTCTCCACTTGTGCTCTTCCCCTTGCTTTGTTCACCGCTCTTGAAATTTTTCCTCTCTCAGCTTAGGGTGTGCCATAAGCTTACAACTAAGCTAAGGAGGGAAGTGGTCTTAGGCTCATCCAGTCTTGATGATCCTCCGCAGTTTATCACGGTAACATATATACTTGCACGGATTGGGATCAATTTCTTTGTCAGTTATGGCCGCTAGAGAGTCCTTAAAATGCTTATGCTCTTACATGTTTCATTCGATCTGCAGAAGCTGAAGCTGTTGACAGCACATGAGCTTTCATTGGATGATCTCCAGATATAAATGGAGGGTCTACAAGCTGGATAAGCATCTGCTTACACATGCAGTTGACTCCCAAGCATATTTTTTTAACATGTTTTGTTGCAAGAATGCCTCATGGTACAGTGGAGCGCCTGTTCAAACCTAATATTCCTGATGAGGATCTCGCGACAATGATTCTTGATTTAGGGTTGTGTGTCATGTTCTCTTTTTTTGTTTTGTTTTTTTGTCCTTCCTATACCTGGAGCCAACCAGCTGATTCATGTGTATAATATAGCAACCAAGAGGATGAGAACTTGACAGACGGATCAATGCAGTTTGTAATTTGATTGCAAGATGGGCTCTCTTCATGTCGGACATGTCGAGTTCGTTTATGCTGAAATATGTCTCCTGAAATGGTAGTGGGTATGACGCTGACGGATGGTTGAGGAGGAAAAAACAAACATCAAACGGTTGTCTTGGGTACAATTTGCACATATTTTCGTTTTCTTAATCTGAATGTCTGGTGATCCATCTAGGAAGAAATTTCTGAAACTCAACATGCACTCTTGCACAGAGGACCTCAAAGCTTGGGTGGACATTCATCGGGAAGGATGCTGGTTGCGACCTCACAAATACTTTATTCATTTTGGTCATGATTCTTTCATTCGCTCGTGGCATTGATGGTTGTCGAGAATTCGAGTGTAAGCTGTAGTGTTTGATTAAACTTTATGGAACCATTATGTTTTGCTCGAAAATGTCAGATCAGGTAAGAGAAGATCTGATCATAAGACCAGCCGCACAACTCCCTCTCAATCTAAAAATGATATGGTCAACATTCTACCCAGATAAAGGTGGTTACTAACCAGTGCTAGTAGTACAAAAATGCTGAAGAATGATCTAGAATTGTCCTGCCTTAATTTCTATTCCCTGTATTAGATCCAGACCGCTACATCTTCTGCACTATTTACTCTCTAAGTTCTCAAACATAAAACGAAACGTTCTTCTGGTCTCTTTTTCTCCAATCAGAGCATCCTAAGAAACAACCTGTGATGAACTACTGAACTACTAAATCGAATGAGAACCACAGATAACTGATGTTAGCAGCAGAGTCGCTTGGCTTCCTTATCTAAATCGGTTTCTGCTTTTCTTTTCTTCACCTCGCCAACCAGCTTCTTGACATAAGCAATGTATCCATCAACATCGAATTTCCTCTTGCACCCCGCATAGTTCATGTATCGTATTTTCCCAAATATTGGTCTCTCTCGCCAACCCTGCCATCCAACCAAACCCCAAAAATGAACTGGGAATTATGTGGGAAAAAATCTCGTCTGAGGCATGAGCCATCTCCATGATCGTGTATTCAGCATAAGCCACATTCTCAACCTTATATATTAGCCAAGCAAAAGCACTCCACACGCTAAATACTAATCAAAGGCTGGCTCCAGCATCAGAGGTCAAATCATCTCCTCCAACAGGAACAATAACCAAATTAAACACGAAATAAATCCATGATAATTGCTTACCTGGTCATGAACACCACATATTGACCACATACATCCCACATAGCCATTGGGATCCCGTCCATCTATTTCATACTGCAACTCAGAGTTTATTCAGTTAGGAAATGTGGGTATAACAGACAGAACAAGCATACAATCGCCATTTAGAAAATGAAATGCCTTTGAATCATGTTTTGTTAGTTCACTAGTTTACCTTGTCATTCAAATATAGAGCTGTTTCAAGCGCTTCTTCAGGTCCTTTTGTCCACTCAAGAATCTTTTTGGCCCAGTACATTCTGATAATAGTGAAAGTTCACCATAGAGAACCACACAAGCAAATAAGTAACCTATCTGACAAGATTAGTCAAGGTATTGAATACAACGCAACTAAACAAGAAGTACTTCATTCAAGATCCATGATGCATTTTTCTGTTTCCCCACAATTAGACTATGTTCAGTTTATCATGCATGTGATTAGAGCGTCAGGGGAGGGGAGGAGGTGAATACTTGCCTCATGAAGCCATGCATTTTCCCATGGTATACCATCTCAAGCTGAGAGGCATTCCAAAGCTGCAGAAGACCATATTCAAGATGTCATGAGAGCCTGAGACTAAGGTTGCCAACGGAGAAGTGAAAAACACGCAAAATACAATGTGCTACTCAAAACTCAAAATATCAACTTACTGGATCAGCTGTTAGAGCTTTATCCAACTGTTCCCTTCTACAAAACAAACAATAATTTTACCTAAACTCAGTCAGGAATCTGAGGTCAGAAAACATGCAGATAACAACAGAAACAAGTGCTTGCCACTCACGTGTAGATATGTTCTCGCTTGTCAGAGGCATGATCCATCAATGTCTTCCTTGCCCACTCCCATGCCCCCTTTAATGAATCATAATGAGGCTGATAGAAGCAGAAGTTGTCAGCAAGTTCCCTCCTCACAATCAACTCCTCCAAGAATGCATCTACTGCCTTCACGGTTGCAATTTAAAGAAGAAATATCAAACCGTGTGTCATTAGAGGATGAGCCAGACAAAGATAAACACATAATGGCACCAGTTGCAGAACTGCAGGAACTTTTAACGAAAAGGTGGAAGATTGTGCAATTCCTATCAGCAGAAGTCATACATCTACATTTTACAGAAGTTAGAACTCGATCTGCTGACTCAGCTATCTGGTTCGAAGTACCTGAGGATAACTTTTCCGTACTTTATGCGCTTCTAAAGCACATCGCTGGGCAGATATCTGGCCAAAATGCAAATAAGGAGAAAGTCCAGAAAGCCCCTTGGGTTTCAATGGATTGTTCCGGTCTGCAGAATAATTTCTCAATCTTTTAGTCAGAAACCCATTTTCATTTCCCATCAGTACTTCCAGTGCAGCAGTTTCCCCGGGCTTACACCAACTGAGTTCCGGAACTTCTGCTCCTTTCCTATTATTTAAAGGAAGATTTGTCATTAGGATAGAACAAGCAATAGAAGTTCATATTTAACCATGAAAGGAAGCATAAAATTAACCTCAGGACATCTGCAATAAGATTGTCCCAATCAATCGATTGATGGGTGGTATCCCATCTTCTACTTGACGGTTGCAGGGTAGGGAAATCAATCAAATACTCTGGAAGCATTTTATTGATCTTTCCCCTAATAGTTTTAGCACTGTATTCCAACTTCTGTGATGCTACCCAAGCAGGTACAATATTGTGAGCATCAACTTCATGTACAGTCACTGAATCATCAACTCTCTCGCAGATTTTCTCCTTACACTGGCGAATTGTCCTTAAGGGTGAAAAATCTGTAACCAAAAGTGAAGCCCCACATTCTTTAAGAAACTTTGGTATAGTCTCATCAGCTTCCCCCTAGATAATCAATCCATATGACCATAAATCAGAGTGCATCAGATTTATCAGCAACAGGCTTACTAGCACATAAATGACCCATAAAATACCTAGGCACAAAACTGTAGAGCACCTAATGCAAGTTAAATAGAGTAGCTCCAAGGGACAAAAACACAACCACAATTTTCGCACATCATAATAATCACGACTTGCATTATCAATATCAGCATAACACAACTGTGAAATCCAGCCAGTCATGAAACTAAAATGCCAAACTACAATGCGAGTGGAACTCCTGCATTATATTTAAGACCACCGACTCACCATTACTTTAGTTGAATCACAATGCTATTCAACCAATTCCATTCGCGACCAATCCGTCAAACTCTCCGCCGAACCACCAGCAAAAGTATCATGTGATTCGTCGAAAAAGCACCTTGCCAGCATCACATTAACTACTTCACAAAGACGCAACACAATGACCACACAGTCGAAATCCATCCCTCAAGTGGGAACGACCAATCCCACAATTCCTCATTAAACCACAAACTCAAAAGGACGCCAGTTCCACCGAAAACGCCGGCACTCACCTCAAACAAGAAGAAGGGAATCCCGAGACTCCCCTCGATCTCCCGGTGCAGCTGCTGCAGGCCTCGGAGCATGAACCCCAGCTGCCTCGCATTCGCGCCCAGGAACCGGTCGAACAGGTTGAAGGCCACCGCGAGGGGCGCGTCCGCGCGGTTCGCCTGGTCAACGGCGTGGATCAGCGCCCAGTTGTCCCTCCACCGCTGGTCTCTGAACATCCAGTAAACCACGGGCCCTCCTCCGACCTCGCCGCCGGGGCGCCTCGTCCCTTCCTTCAAAACCCTAAACCTCCCCGGCTGAACGGAATTCGACGCCCTAGCCGCCATGAGAGAGAAGCACCGAATCGAAGCGAGATAAAAATGGAGCCTTTGTCAGGCCAGGAGAGAGAGAAGGAAATGGAGGGAAAACGAAGCCGTTAGTTACAGTTGAACTTGTGGCTTCGAAACTACTTGCGTGGATGGAGCGGGAGCCCGCCACGTGTTCGGTCGCGGTGGTCCTCAGGCTTGGAGTTGGACTTTGGTTGTGGGCCTCATTCTAGTGGGCCGAATGTGGAGATGGAGCCCAACTTGATGGATTTCTTCGTGGGTTTGCTCTTGGGCCCGTCCGATCTCGTATTGCAGACTCCATTCGAGTTTGCGTAGTAAATTTCGAGGCCCCGGACTCGTCTTTCTTTTTTGATACTTAAGATGACTTTTTTTGCAATTATGTCCCCAAACTTTTTTTTTAATGTTTTTAAATGACAAGAAAGCGTACTTTTTTTTGTTAACGAGACAGCGTCCTAAAGTGTGTTTGTTTTAATAATTTTTTTTTCAGAAATTAATTTTTCAGACTTTCACGTGTTTAGTTGGCCGATATTGACTAGTCAACCGAAGAAAATATTCATATATAAAATTTAAAAAGTAAATTTCTAAATTTAAAAATGTGAAAGCACTTTCCAGAACTAAACAACTGTTTTTTTTCCCTCCCAAGACAGATTTGAAAAATGTTATTATAAAAAAACTAACAATTACAAAAATGAAACAAACAAATTAACACTGTGCTCATTATGGCTGCAGCCACCGTAGCCACGGCCACCGCCATGTTTATTGCCTTTGTCACGATTCTAGGTAGAAAGAAATGTAGGGAAGGATTTTGGGAAGAAGAACTATACGCTTTTCATTCATTGTATATTTTGTGTATAAGAGAAAATATATTGTACAAAGAAGAATCAATAAAAAAGAAAGAAAATACTCTCTAATCTTGGTGTATCAAAATCTAATCCTAGATTGATCACAATCTTGATTAAATATATCAATTACAATCAGTATAAATCTTCTGAATCTCAAGCATATTTTCCAACGCTCCCCCTCAAGCTGATGGCTTGTATATGTCCAAGACGCCTAGCTTTTTTAAGAGATATGCATGTTGTCTTTGACAAAGAGGTTTAGTAAACATATCCGTAGGTTGCTCCATGATTCTAATCCCTCTCGTCTCAATGACTCCTTCTTGGATCTTTTCTCAAGTAAAATGGCAATCAATCTCTATATGTTTCGTCCTCTCATATATTATGGGATTTGCTGCAAGTTTGAATGCTGAATCATTGTCACAAAAGAGTAATGTTGGTCCCTTAACTTCTGTCCCAAGATCTAGAAGTAAGCCTCGTAACCACACTATTTCACAAACAGTCTTGGCCATAGATCAGTATCCGACCCCAGCTGATGATAAAGACACAGTAGACTACTTCTTTGTCTTCCATGAGAGTAATGATTCCCCAAATTTGATATGGAAACCAAAGATAGATCTCCTTCTCATAAGACAAGTCATGCATCACAATAAGCTGTCATTTCCATGTTGCACTTTCGAGAAAGAAGTATCTCTAGGCCTAGACATATTTCACAATCTTCAAGACTGCGTTCATATGAGACTGTTTTGGACTGTGCATGAACTAACTAAGAGTCTGTATCGCATAACAAATGCCTAGCCTAGTCATGGTGAGATAAATCAGTTTTGTAACAAGTCTCCGATAGCTTGACGGATCTTCCAATAATGGATCATTATTTGGGGAAGATATGCCAGCATCATAATCAATAGTAGTCAACTTGACATTTTGTTCGATGGAAATAATAGCTGGTTTGTACCTTGATAATCCTGCTTCCGATATAATCTTCAACACATATTTTCGTTGGCTAAGAGAGCTTCCTTGATTTGAATGAGCTATCTCAATTCCAAGAAAATATTTAGGTGACCCTAAATCCTTGATGTGAAAAGTCGAATGTAGATACTCTTTAAGCTTCTTCACAATAGATTCATCACTTCCTATGATAAGTATCTCATCCACATAGATCATTAAATAAATAGATGACATACCTTTTGTCCATGTGAATAGAGCATAATCATATTTGGACTGTTTGAATCCGATAGCTGCAAGTACATTGGTAAATTTAGCATACCATTATCAAGAGGCTTGTTTGACACCATAAAGAGATTTGCGAAGACAACATACTTTAAACTCCCCATGTCTTTGTAATCCTTGTGGAAGATCCATGTAAATCTCTTCATCCAAATCACCATAAAGGAAAGCATTATGAACATCCATTTAGTGTAATAGCCAGTCACGAAAAACAGCAACTGATAAAAAAGAACGAACTGTAACATCCTTTGCCACAAGAGAAAAAGTCTTGTGGTAATCAAATCATTCTCACTCTCACTGTGTAAAGCTTTTGGACACTAATCGAGCTTTGTATCTTTCAACAGAACCCTTTGCTATGTATTTAATCTTATATACCCATTTACATCCAATTGGTTTACAATAGGGAGGTAATGGTAGGGGTGTGCAAAATACCCGGGAATCGCCCGAACCGCCCAGAACCGAACCAGAACCGACGGTTCTTGAGGGAACCGGTCCGGTTCCCGGTTCTAATTTTTTGGAATCGGTGGGTACCGATCTGATTCCCAGTTCCATGGGCAGATCCGCCCACCTGGACCCGACTGGAACCTTTTTAATATTAAAAAAAAAATTACTAAAAGAAACCCTAAATTAGATCTCATTTCTTCACTTCCTTCGTCTTCGGTTCTCTCTCTCTCTTTGTCTCTTCCTCGGTTCCTCCTAATCCTATCGCCATTTTGATTCCTCCTCGAGCATCGACGCCGCCACCACTGCTCCTCCGTCTCTGTTGTTTGCCCCCTCACGTCGGCCGCCACCCGCCACAGCCGCGGAAATTTGTTCCGCAACCGTTCTATGTTGAAAATCCAACCATAGACCTCCTCCCCTCCTTCTCAACTCACAGACCCGACCGTTCTATGTTAATAACCAAAATTGTTTCGCATCAAGATCGGTTTCATAGATCCACTCGAGAGCCGGACCCGACCGGTGGTCCGGTTCCTGGGTAGATCCATGCAACAAACGGGTGGATCTCGGTTCCAATTTTTCGGAACCGGTCCTTAGCGGCCGGTTCTTGGTTCTAGGTCGGGAACCGCCCGCCTGGACCATGCACACCCCTAGGTATTGGCACGATTTCCCAAGCATGATTTTTTATTAGGGCTTGTAGTTTTGCCCCCATAGCATTTTGCCAACGTGGATCACATACTACCTCATTATAACTAGAGGGTTCTCGTTCCTTAAAGATACAACTAATGCAACATAAATATTTTGATGACAGCCAATCAAAGGAAACATATGAGAAGATAGGATAATGAGTACTTGGTAAATTTGAGGTGGCACATACATAGTCCTTCGTCCAGGTTGGTGGGCGAGTGACACGACCAGATCATCATGGCAATTCATGTTGCAATATCAAGGATGATTCTTCAATGGTGGTTGGTACTAAAGGAGTTGTCATTTAAGGCTCCTCTTCTATTGTTATGGGAGGATCTTTAATTGAATAACCCATTACAATAGAAGTCTTATCAGATGTTGGAAGCGATACAACAGCTAGTGTCTGATGCTTTGGAGGAGGAACAATAATATAGGATTCTCCATAAGATAATCCTCTTCTGATAGAAATTGATGATTCATTGTTCTCCTATCTTTAGACGAAGAAGCCGCATCTTGGAAAGGAAAAATGTCCCCATGAAAAACAACATCCCTACTCACAAGAAAGACTCCTTTGGACGGTTCAAAAATCCGATATCCCTTTTTCAGGCTTGGATATCCCATAACTATGCATTGACGAGCACGAGGGCCTATTTTATCCCGGGGCCCTACCATAGTCACATAACACAAGCACCCAAAAACTCTGAGATGATTTAGTTATGGTTTCTTCCCATACAATATCTCCAATGGAGTTTTCCCTTCTAAAATGCGTGATGGCATGTGATTAATCAGATAGGCTGCTGTGACCATACAATCTCCTCAAAAATTCTCAAGAATAGACCATTGAAATTTAAGAGCACATGCTACTTCTAAGAGATGACGGTGTTTTCGCTGAACGACTCCATAAGTACAAGAACTCTCATGCAAAATTCCATTCAAAGAAAAGAAAGAATCACATTCACCATTGAAGAATTCGCTTCCATTATCAGTGCAAATGCGTTGAATTAATTTCCCAAATTGATTTTTGGACAGTGAGAGGAAGGTCCTTAGATGAGAAATGACTTGATTTTTTTATTGCAAGAGAAATACCCATGTGGCACGTAAGAAATCATCTATGATGGTGAGAAAAAACAAGAGCGATCACGATGTGAAGTGTGGTACGGTCCCCAAACATCAGCATAGATTAATGAAAAAATATTGTCTACTCGGGAATTGCTATTTTGGAAGGGAGCACATGTCTGTTTTGCTAGAGGGCGAATAAGCCAGTGAGGATAAGGAAATGAAGTGAAATGACCCAATCTTTGATGATTAAGGAAATTCTTGTCATTAGTAATAGCGTTACACAATGATTTATTGAATTCAATAGAAGACAATTTAAAACTGTCCAGAAAATCGATCCAAAAATACAGCTTTGAAAGACTCTACCCAAGCCCATCAGTTTGTCAGTCGAAAGGGCCTGAAAGAGACATTTATCAGAATTGAACAGGACACAACAAGAATTTTCTTCACAAGCTCAAGAAACAGATATGAGATTAAAGCGAAAATCAGGAACATAAAGCACATTTCGGAATGTGATAAGGGAACTAAGATTCATAGTGTTAGTCATTGCAACATGTGTGGTATTTCTATTTAGGAGTTGTACTGAGATAGGAAAATGTAATTTATTGATATTGGAAAGGAAACCTTCATTACAAATAATATGGTCACTAGCACCTAAATCAATCATGCGTTCTTTGAAATTGAGTTAATCAAACAATAAGAAATACCTGTAAAACTCTCAGTTTTATCAGAAGCATCCAATTTCTCCACAGCTTTCATCAGCTCTTAATATTGTTCATGGCTAATTGACTTGGTAGCTTGTTGACCCGAAACTTGAAAAACGGTTGAAAATTCCCCTTTTCCTTTTTCTCCAAGTTTGCCATGCAATTTTTAGCAATTATCAATCGTATAATGCAGATGCTTACAATATTCACAATATAATTTACCTTTTCATTTTTTACCATTATTTCTTATTCATGTGGCCGAGGAAGGGCCGTTTGACGACCTGAAAACCAAAGCCAACATTGACCCATATGAGCCATCCGATCCATAAGGACTGAATCCACGTGGGCCGTTTGATCCCGTCGGATTGTTGTTGCATGGGCCATCGGATTTAGTTGAGGGTGTAAAAGATCATGGATTGTCCGATCGCCCAACAAGATCTTTGCCGTCCGCCATCTTCTTGAAGGTTCTCGAGGCTTCTTTAGAAAACCCTAGATGCGCCTCTCTTTGTCCTTTGCCCTACTGTAGCTCTTGGTGGAGGGCGAAAATGGGTCGTCACCATTAGAACCATTCCTTCTCCGCCCTTGCCGTAGTCTGTCACTACCCTCTGTTGGCTTTCTTCCTAGATGACAAGTTGATAGATTCGACAAAGTGTCGACATGAACTCCATGGTCAAAATTTGAGAATGAAATGAGAGGTAAGTCTCATTTAAGATGAGGAGGAACCTCATTGCTTTCTCCCCCTCCCTCATGCTCTTGTACTGCTGCAAAATGGGCTCCAACTAATCAAACTTTTCTTCGACTGCTTCTAACTCGTTCCACAAAGCCAAAAGTTTATTGTAAACACCAACAATAGTCATGTTGCCTTGCTTTAGTTCTGAGATCTGCTGAGTTAACAATTTTTTTTTAACTTGATCTAATTTCCCATACATTTTCTTAGTGTTTTTCCACATTTTTCATGAGTCCTCTGTCGGGGGAAGTCTGACCCTGACTTCAGGGACGATGCAATTCTCAATCCATGTTTAGACGAGTTGATTGCACTTCTTCCAAAGTCGCACCAGCCGCTCGTCAGACGGAATCGAAATTGTTCCGTCGAGAAAACCTTATTTGTCTTCTATTACCAGTGCATGCCGAAACTCCCGCAACCAAGTTGAGTAATTGCCGGGACCGATTAACTGTTGGGCAATAAGCTTTAGTTTCGGTTCGTCAGCGCTCATCGTGTAAAGGGGGTTGCGGGGCTTTGGCCGGCCACCGGTAACAAGGATCTGGTACACAAGAAATCCAAGCAAAAAACTTAGGTAAGGATTTGCCCCTATACCCGAATTGCTTGATCCGATTCCATGACCCACATTGACAAAACCCGAGTAGAGATTTGTTCTCATACTCGGTTCACCCGACCCATCTATCAGCTCCAAACTGATGGTTGGACTTGCCCCGTTATTGGTTGGTGGGCCTCCATTGGATTGGACGTTGCTTTGGTAGCCATGATTTCCTAGCAATGATGTATTTGGGCTTGGCCCAAAGTACCATAAGTAAGGTACCCATAGGTAAGGATGGCTCGAAAAGGGCTACCCCAGATTAAACTAAACCTGGATAGGTTGCCACTACACGTGTTGGGCCTGACTGTGCTATTGTTTGGACACATAAATTATCACAGATAGATCTTGATTATGTGAGGTTTGTGACGTCACTTCTCCTGCAGGCTAGTTGTCAGAGGTAGAGTTCAAATTCTGTGTTTTGATCATGATGACAAAATTTTTTATTTCTCTTTCAAAATTGATTCCTACGCCAGTGGCAACTCTATTTTGCAGGTTAGAGTTCCTTGACAGGCAATCGAAGTGGAAGTGAAAGCTAAATCAAAAGCTCAATGGCTCTGATACCATGTCACGATTCTGGGTAGAAAGAAACATAGGGAAGGATTTTGGGAAGAAGAACTGTATGCTTTTCATTCATTGTATATATTGTGTACAAGAGAAAATATATAGTACAAAGAAATATCAATAAAAAAGAAAGAAAATATTCTCTAATCTTGGTATATCAAAATCTAATCCTAGATTGATCACAATTCCGATTAAATATATCAATTACAATTGGTATAAATCTTCTGAATCTCAAGCATATCTGCTAATAGCCTTCCCTCTTCGCACATTTGAGCACTGCTACAAACGTCTCTCTTGATCACTCTTAAACTCAAACGCGGCCCTGGACATCATGGAGGCCATGGAATAATCGAGCCACACCACCACAACCATAGAGGTCAGCAAGCTCGCTTGACCACAACTCCAAGTAGTGAGAGCCCGATGACCTCCATTGAAGCAAATCAACGGAGCACTGCTCCTCAAATGTCTCTCTTTGTCATTCTGAAACTCGAGTGTAGTCATGGACGTCACAAAGGTCATGGAGTTACCGTGCCACACCATCACTGTCATGGAGGTCACCGGCCTCACACAATCACATATTTGGATAGCGTGAGCCATAGGGGTCAACATCGGTCCAGGGTCAACCTTAGACTAGCCCAATCAAGTCAATTCTAGTCCAATTCCTAGGAGGGTTGGGTTAGTCTTTGGTCTTAGGACCCTTGGACCTTGCATTATGCAGGTTGATCCTCGGTTTTAGGAGTTTAGGGTTGATTCAACTCGAACTAATCCTGTATATAAATTATATATTTATATAATACATCTAATATATTATATATTGTATGACTTTATTTACTCTAAACCTTAGCGCCTCCTCAATTATAAAGTAGAAAGTGACCCAGCCCAAATTCGACCAAAATAAAATATAAAAATAGAAACCCTCTTCACTTGTCTCGGCCTTGCTTGTGGCTTGCCTCTCTTCTCTTGCCATACTAGCCTTACTGCTCGCCTCTGTTTACTCACCTTACTACTTGCCTCTTGCCTCTCTTCACTCACTTCACGTGTTTATTTTTATGGTTTGTTGCTTTTAGAAAGTGAAATTTCTATTGTTACCTAATCTTATGTTTATATTTGATATGTACTAGTGTTCATAGTTTGGTTAATTAATGTCACATTGTTGATGGATATGTAATATGAAATAATATGTTTGTCCTTTTAAGGAATACAAAAAAAAAAAAAAAAAAAATTGGCTCTAGATTGACCCTGGAATCAGACTAGACCCATAGGGTTGGTTTGGTCCTCGATTCCAGCTTCAACGGGGTCAATCCTTGATCCCAAAAATTGAGACCAACATTGTACCTGTTGATTCCTAGGTTAGTCGTTGGATCAGCCTAACCCGGGTCATGCTTGCCCCTAGCAAGCTTAGCGACCTCCATTGTAGCAAATTGATTGAGCACTACTCCTACAAACTTCTCTCTAAAACTTAAGCATAGCCATGGATATCACGGAGGTCATGGAGTCATTGAGCCACACCACCATACCACCAAGGCCATAGAGGTCATCGGCCTCGTGCTACCCAAAAATGTGGCCGTGCAAGGCTGGCGACCTCCATTGAAGCAAATTGACGGAGGTCATGACCTTTATGGTCGGGGCTTGCGAACTTCGCACATAGTGACTAAGATAAAGAGAGGGAGATATGCGGCAATGCATGACTCCATATGACAAGAGGCTAGTGTCCGAAGCGAATGAAGGTGGGATGGGGAGGGCTCATGGTGGCAATGGTCGGATGGCGACACAGTGGCTGGCGAATGGCAGATTCATGTGGCTTGAAGAAGAGGGAATAGAAAATGTCAAAAAGGTAAAGAAAGAAAAGGAAAAAATAACGATTGAGTTGTTCTATAGTTGAGATGTGTTTTCCTAAAAAAATCATAAATCATTTCCCAAATGTCCAAACACCAAAAAACACTTTCGATCACATATCACCAAAAGGAAAATTGATAATTTTCCTTCATGGAGTTTTCCCTAAAACAAGCGCATTATAAGTAGGCAAATCCCGAACCCATCAAATACCACAACGACCTCATCAAACAATTAAAACTCAAATTAAGGCTCCGTTTGTTTCATAGAGAACATAATATTTCTAAAAAATATTTTCCAAGAAACCATTTTTTAAGAAAATAACAATATCTCCCAGTGTTTCGTTAAACCTTGAACATGAACCGGAAAATACTTTCCACCATTTGTATGGAAAACCGGATGTGATTTTCATGGGGAAAATTACCAAAATATTCAAACATTTTATTTCTTTTTACCTTTTTCTTTTCTTTTTCTTTTTCTTTCTTTCTCGACCAATCATCAGGGTTGGTGATCGCCAAATCTAGTGAGGCTCAAACCTTAGTGGCCTTGGGTGAGCTCGCCCCTCACCTATGGCCGATCACCAGCGACCAACCGAAGAAGAAGGAAAAAGGATAAATTAAAAACAGAAACAAAAGGAGTGCACAGGGGAGAACGCACTTGGTTTTGGTGAAAGAAAGAGTAAGGAAAATGATTTTCTCTTTTCAAAAAGAGGAAATTATTTTTCTCTACTTTTAAAGGTGTCTTTTATTAATGGAAAATATCTTTTTTGACTAATTTATTTTTTGTGAATCAAATGTCAGAAAATTCGAATCTTTTTTAAAGTTATTTTTCATGAAATAAATGGAGCCTAAATCCCAAGTCTAGAGACATGCCGTTGTGATTCAAACTCTAGAAAACCACACAAAAGGTACTTTAGTTGTTGGTTCCTTGCAAAAAAGGACATAGTAAATCGAGATTCTAGAAGCGATATCTTAAAATCAATCTGGTTAGACGAGATGAAGCATTATCGGATACATATAGATGCTGCTCAAAGGAAATGTTCAGCATCAAGCTAGATGAGTAAAATGGAGTCCCCTAGAATTTTAGGGATGTGGTTAAGCAAGCACTGTCACGGAACGAAAACGGTACAACGTATGAAAAAAGTTGGATTTTACTCATCAATGTGTTGAAAATGCGAGTTCTATCTTTGTCGGTAATTAAATAGTATCTTAACATAATTGCGAATGGCCCGCAAGGTTGACGATTTAAAAGTCACCAGTCTATTTGCCTAGTCCGCGACAGTACTTGATGCGTGCACAACTGCTGTTGAAGACTTTACGGAGTATTCGTACAAGAAGTCACGCATGAGGTGAACACGCCTTACATTTTCAATCGGGGAAAAGTCATGAGGTCGACAATATATATTTGGGAAACTCATTCAGAGTGTTGTGTTGTGATCGCCAATAGGGACTCCGTGTGAAATCGACAGTTTTTCGTGTATTTCAAATCTATTGACTGTCATACCTTCAGCTCATCTGTTATCTGGTATTTGTTTCAGATTTTACCCTCTCTTTTTCTTTTTCTTTTTCTTTTTCCGAAGATTTTACCCGTTAATCTAGGGCTTACCTACTTTCAGCTAGTACGATTCGTGCTGATTCCGTTTCCATTGCAATCGTATTATCTTCAACAGGAAAATAAAGGCAGAAAAGAGAGATGGACAAGGACAGTCTAAACTGTAAAAGCATCATGTAAATGGTCTAATCCAAACTAAGTCCAAACGCAATGTAACCTTCATGCTGTAAAACCTAACTTCATTGACTCGGATCAGCGAAGCCATGAGAAAGAGAACGCATCGAGCCGTGACGAATTTCTTTGCTTTCACACAACCAACTGAAGAGTGATCATGACGAAAGCTAACAAGAGAAACCCGGGAAAAAAAAAAGACGAAATATAAGGGGGGAGAAAATTGAATCTCATGGTTCGTGAACCTGTTGCTGCTGTTGCGGCATTTGCACTCTTAACTAGGGTTTCCATGCAGTGAGCCGCAACTAGCATGCAGTGGGAAATAGTTATAACTTGCATGCATTACGTATACGTGCGTGGATACGTATATGTCGTATATGTGAATAGTCTCGCAAACTTAATATCATGCTTTGGAGCTTGGGCAGCTCAACAGAGCTAAATAGCACCATGATGTGCCAAGATTATGTTAAATTTATGATGTCGCAGTGATAATACGATTAAGTAAAATCTATGAATCAGGAAAGAACATTATAACTACATTTTTGTATTACAATAATGTCTTCATCATCCGCTGCGAAGGAGCAATGAAGGGAAATTACAGCCCTAGCTAATTAGGCCATCATTAACTATTCATTTCTCAAGCCACTCTTTTTCTCAAACACATGATGTAAATCTCTTCCTTAGTCCCTAAAACATTATAAATGAGATGATGACCAAAGTATAACCCTCCCCTCTTCAAATGTCTTCGCTTAATTCATTATGGATTTTAAATGCTGTTTGTCTAAGGAATATGGTGAAGAAAAAGCATCATAAAAGGCCGGACAACCTTTAAAGAACATCTTGGCGAAAAAGAGATTACATTACTTTCATCCAGCTGATTAACCCCACTTCAATTTCCTAATCATGTATCCTGCACGTGCTGCGGTCTAATACGCATATGCCACCTAGCTAATTCAGCAATTTATGCAACGCGCAAAAGAGATTGTATTCGCAATTATAACATGTGTTGGACTTTAAGATGCAATTTACCAACCGCGACAACTTTCTTTTGTCTTAAGCAACCCCAATGAATATGAGGGGTTGTTAATGCAACCACTTAACTCTATATTAGGTCGGATTCACTTTCTTGAAAAAGCTTTCTTTTGTGGGCAAATAAAGAAGGGGGGGGAGTTGCATTTAGGTAACAAAGATAGTAGGGTGTTGACATCGCCGGCCTTAGAAAGTAATTCTATACTTTAAGCACCTAATACGCGTATTATAAACCCTAAAAGAACATATAATCAATTCAAAGCCCGATTGACCGCTTTTAAAGCCTACAAAAGTGATGTATAAACTAATCCTACACAGTCGAATCATGTTCACCCTTGATTCTGCCCGAACTAACACTCAAAAAGGGGCCACGAGCAAGTCATAACCAACCATTTTTAAATACATGTGTATTTTCTTAATGTTGTTCTTCTTGGCTTGATAGTCGTGGACGGCCATTGCTGAAACCAGCAAGAGTGAGGTGCAAGCTTTGGCAGTGTCCGCTTGGGGTTCGAATAAGCTAATGATACTATACAACGTGCACACATTCTTTGGGTGTCTGTAAAGAGAATCTGCTCGTACGATAATGTAATAATGGACAATTTAGGAGATGATTACAGATTGCTCATTTGGAATTCATAATGAATACATGGTTGAAAAAGGTAGGGAGGGGGGTAATGGTGGCAATGATTCCATTGGCTGTCCATGAAAGATGAGTTTTAACTGAATCTACATTTATATTTGGATAAAGTAGGAATAAGACATCATGAAAGTGGAATTCATGACATATCAATCACTATGTGCAAGATGCTGCCACTTCTTTCTGCTTTTTTTTTTTTTTTTTTTTTTTGGTGAAAGGGAGAGCGA
Source organism: Eucalyptus grandis (assembly GCF_016545825.1). Lineage (NCBI taxonomy): Eukaryota > Viridiplantae > Streptophyta > Magnoliopsida > Myrtales > Myrtaceae > Eucalyptus > Eucalyptus grandis. The sequence continues at coordinate 31,700,832 of NC_052615.1, read as the reverse complement.
GCATATAACATGACATGATATGAGTAGGTAACTTTTTGAGATGACCATGTACTATTGCTCGTTGAAATTGGGGTTCCAATATATTTACCGTCCAAAGGGATAGATATTTCTAAAGATGCAATCCATGACATGACCATTATAGAGATTCAATTGTCGTAAAAAACTCATTGCACATATCATGTAGCAAAACAGTAATTTTCGTGAACTCTTTTGTCGGCTACCGGTGAAAATAAACAAAATTCTAATTTTAAATGAATACGCATTTAATAATATTGGACCATACTCTTAAAAATAATTAGGGTCGACCCAAAAAAAATAAAAATGATAAAGTTAAGACTCTTTAATAATCACAAGTTGCTCTCTTTGGCATCTCGATCAATCTCAATCACTGGTGTCTCGATGATTGAGATTTGTTAAGATATTTAGAGAAGTATAATGTATGGTAAAACGACCTCATTTTGCACAAATAGGCATAGCAACTCCTTACTGCTATGCTGTTGCTAGTAATTTAAAAAAAGATAAGTGCTAAAAATAGAGGATTCTAGCGCATCCGGTATCTCTCTCGCCGCTCATATAACAACCTCTATATCTCCGCCGGTGGCAACCGAGAGACCTACTCTTCCCTTAGGTTTTTCAAAAGTCACGGTACAGCTTTGGAAAGTTCGTTGGTGCCCCCATCCTCATTGTTGTCATCATCACCACAATGAGCTAATAATTAGGGCTTTATAGCCACACACACACATATAACATTACATACATGGTTCAAAATATGGACATGAAAAAGGGGAAAACCAATGAGCAAGGGGCTTTGCTAGTTGCCCCATCGAGTCCATTCCCCCCGTTGTTCGACGAACAAGGCCCAGCGTAGCCCAAAAACACCCCTAGCCAAAAGAAAACACGAACCCGCCACCACCCCACGATGTAGGGAATGTTATTAAAAATCTCCCCCTTAATCAATTCGCGATTAGATTAAGCATAAATCAACCCACTTGATCCTCAACAAACCTTAATCATCCCGACCTAACCTTGTACCAGCGCCAGCTACCGCCACCTCTACACACTCGCAACACGTGAATGTTTTCGGCTCCCCTTTTTAAAAAAATATATATATTTCGTGGAGGCTATGGATACACGACACTTCGGAGTACACCAAAGGCCCTCCAAGCCAAAAAAAAAAAGAGAAAATAGAAATCGAAAAAAGAGATAGTAAATACGACAAAAATACGATTAGAAATTTCAAGTGGTAATTGCATTTGATTAACGAGGCTCGCCTCGATAGAAGCGCCCCCTTTTCTGGGAAGGACCGTGCGAGGGGACCAAACCAAAAAAAAAAAAAAAATCGAGGAGGAGGAGGAGGAGGCGGGAGGAGGTGGTCGCCCTGGCGAGTGACGTCACCTCCCGGCAGATGCTTGCGTCATCGGGTTGTACGGAACTGGAGATCCCCTTCTCCTGACCTAATAAAACCGAAACAGTATCTCAGCACGTGACTTGGGGAGAATAAGGTTCGTTCCCTCCCTCCCGCAGCCGGTCCGATGTCCGAAGCTCGGGTCTGGTCAAAGGGCGTTCGGTCAAAGCGGGGCTCGTGTGTTCTTCGTTCCCTTCTGGCGCGTGCAACCCGGCGCGTGCTCTGCCCGCGGCGCTGCTTCGTTCCCCTTCATCTTGATGTTTTTCTTTTTTCTTTTTTCTTTTTTTGACCTTTTCTTTCTCTTCCTTCCTCTTTTGAAATAAATTGCAAAAGACGCCCCCCCGGTGAATATTTGCAAGTGCGTGCCCCTCCTACTTTTGGAAATTCCCACGAGCGCCCCTCGTCTTATCTTTAATCTAAAGGTCTAGCGAGAAAAAGCCTCTTTTCATCTCCCCTCCCTCTCTGCCATCGAAAATCACCCTTTTGTAAAGTAATAAGTGAAAAAGTTACAAAAACTTACTCCCTCCACCCCTCGACACCTACTTCATCCACCAAAAATTTTACTCCTCTCCACCGTTCTTTAGCTCGGAGTATCTTTTAACTTTTCTGGAATAGTTTTTTTCTATTTTTTTCTCGTATTTTTTAGTTCAGTACACATGCGTAGAGTGTGCTCGATACTAATTAATAAATGTGCAAAAATTAATGTATCTTCACCGACCTTCTATTATAATTGATCGTGCGAATACTCTCATTCTTTATTGCAATGAAAATTTAAATACAGTTTCGTTTTACTCTTTCCAAAGTACCCATTTTTCTATTGTAAGCTCGATAATTTATGACGAGCTAACATTTGGTGAGTTGGAATTGGATCTTCAATTTTTTTTTATTCGAATGGATCATGTTCAAAATTCTACTTTTAAATAGTAGTGGAAGTTGGAAGAAGTTCAAGTGTCATTTTAAGGCATTATTGGATCGCTTTAACAAGGTTCAATAGATCTGACTTATCCTCCCTCTTTTTCTTGTATTCGAAACCACATTTACATGCATAGTGCATTTAGGGCCCACAAATGCTCTCAAAACTATCAAAACCAATCCATCTCTAGTTTTTGAGCTGGAAATCCCTTAATGCCCTAACCAACTCTATTGACCTTGAAGAGTTCATCTAGTCTATCTCTCTATGTTGATAACCTTAAAGAAACTAGTGACGATTTTTAGACGCTTGAGTAGATTTGGGAAAGTTATAATTTTTTAAAATAAATAAAATTCAAGGAAAAATTGGGATGAACTAAAAGTTTAGAGTTTTTTTAAGGAATTAGCTCCCAAAATATTATGTGGAAAATTGTCCAAAATATTCTAAATTTATTTCACGACAACCAATTCAATTATAAACTTTTCAATCTTCCCGATTTAGTCTTAAATTTTTTGAAATTTTCCAATTCAACTCTAAACATTTTAATTATATCAATTTAGTCCTAAACCTTCTAATGAATTACCAATGTAGTCATTTTTCGGTTAATTTTGATCAAAAATCACTGACGTGGCAATCTAATCAGTGTCGGCTATCCCATGTCATATGAACAATTTCATAAATTTGTAATTTTTTCAAATTTTTTATTGATTTTTTTCTTTCTTTTTTTCTTTTTCTTTTTCCTTCAATGTACCAACAGACAAGGATTGGCGACCTCGGCCACCCCCTAGGCGAGGGCTGAGAATCTTGCTTGCCCTCACTGTGGTCAACAAGAACTCACTCAAGGGCCTCAATGCCCTTGGCGGTGAGGGCATCACAAGCCCTCATCGTCCACAAAATGAGAGCATCGTGACCCTCGCTCGCCTTCTCTGTGACCAATGAGAACTTGCGTAAGAGGCGCGACACCCCATTGGATCTAGTGAAGGTTGTGACCCCTATCCAATGCTTGATGTCCCTGCCAACATTGTGTAAAAAGAGGAAATAACATATAGAAAATTTTGAAAAGTAAAAAAAAAAAAAAAAATCTAAGTTAGTGATTTCCAGTTAAAAGTAGTTGGAAGAACTATACTAGTAATTCATTAAAAAAGTTTGAACTAGCTTGGCAAAATTTTAAAAGGCCCATGATTAAATAATACAATTAAAAGATTTAAAATCGAATTATCAAATTGTTAAAAAAATTAGGATTAAATTTAGCATAATTAAAATGTTTAAAGCCGAATAGACTGTCATATAATAAATTTATGACTTGGCCAATTTTCTTAATATTACCTCTTAAAGAGTACAAACGATATGGTCAACGGAGAAAAAAGGGGTTAGACCGAGAGAGAGAGAAGGGGGGGAGGATACGAACAATAAAAGAATCAATAATTTGAGTTGATTTTATATTATAATTCGTTTCCCCCATAGGGCGTGGGGCCCTTCGGGGTATGATCGCATATATATATATATATAGTAGGCCTATAGGAGTATTATGATGATTTTTCAAATAAAGTGTCACCTAATTATTCGAGGAGGTGGACCGCACCGTACGTCTGTAGACATAATTTAAAGGAGCATGAATGAGACACGTGCCTCGATTACTCCACCCCCACTAATCTTATCAAGTAGAGAGAGAGAGAGAGAGAGAGAGAGAGAGAGAGAGAATCTTGGGACTTTCAATGCACTTGTGCTAATTATTGTTGTTTATCTGTTGTGATTAGCAATTTGCTTAATCGCCATGAACTCCCCCCCTCTCCAAGTCCAAAAAAGAAAGAAAAAAGAAAACATTGTAATCTCAATAAATTACGAGCCACTAGCGGTTCGATAATGAAAAAGCCCGCCCCAATAGAAACGTTTGCGTGCGTGCATGGTTCGATAATTTTCCAGCGTTTTGAGATTGAAGTACGAAAATCAGTTGATCAAGTGGAATGCAGTAGTTTGGAATAGTATTGTTTAGATCGAAATACTAAAATCAGTCGGTGACGCAACATCCCGAGTTGAAGAAAAAAATATTTAAATGAGCTAGTTGTAGTGAAAATCAGATGATTAGGAAAAAAAAACCTATGACGATGAATCATAGCTTAATCTCATGTACCGGTTTACATATCGCTAATATCACTGTACTCTTAGACATCTTGAATTTCTAGAGGATTTGATTGAATAATCGTTTCGATATTGATAAAGAGCAATTTCTAGTGGTTGGATTAATATAGCAAGCTAATGCTGTTTTCCATTTATCTAGGAACGTAAATTATATTACAACAATGCGCTCATTTAATAATGGGGTTGGTTTTGATGAGTAACCTTCATTTATCACGGACTTGTGCTCGATTTCATTTTTGAATTTCGGGTGTGCTTGTTTAATTGAAAATTTCCTGATAAAAGAAGACATTTTCTATGAAATAAAATGATTAGTTTTTATTTGTCTCATAGTTTAAAGAAAATGATTTCCTTCGTACCAAAAGGAGAAGTTGTTTTCCCTCAATTTAAGTTACGCTTTTTATAAATCGATTAGTTTCTGTCACCCAAATTCCAGAAAGTCTGAAAATAATTTTCAAAAAATATTTTTGCTTCAAACAAACGAACTCCAAATGTGAGAAAAACTTCATAGCATCGAAATGAACCGATGTTGACCTTGAGAGACAAGGGCTACGGGGAAAAGTGAGAAGCACAAGGGAATTTTATGCTTCTAAAAGAGCAACATGAAAAAAAATTAATGCCGACGAAATAAACTTTTTTTCTTATTTAAAATGAACTACCATTTTAAGGCGTTGTGACATCCAAATCATGGAGCACTTGCTACGGCCAAGTGGGTAATTTATTATGCATTATCGTGTCAAGTTCATTGCTAAAGGCATTTTAGAGTATAAAGTTCACCTATGTCAACTCTTTCGTTCACTTTTTATCTATACCATAAGAGAAAGCGGTGTTGCGCATTAGTTATTTCTTTCCTTAGAATCTCACTTTGACTTGTCAATTGATTGGCCTTTGGATTAAAAAACAAATGCGACCTAAGTTCCAGCAAGGTTCGCGACAGAGCTAACGGCTATCTTTCTTTTTCACTTGCATTTTCTCTTTTCGGGCACAGGCAAAGGCAATGGCTTCAATAAAACGAGAAATGACTGAAGATGCTTTTTCCTCATGTTTCAACGGGAATAAGAGGAATAAGGCAACATGCAGTGACACGAGTTAGGACTTGCATCGTGTCTCGTTATGCATCATAGCCACATTTAACAAGGACTAACACCCTTTAAGAGACAAATCAGATATTTTTGATTTGACCTTTTTTATATGGATGGCGTTTCTACATTCACACCGGCTTTTGATGATATATATTTCTCTTTTGATTTAGATCTTTCCTCTCTCTCTTTTTTTTTTTCCTACTTTGACTTTGGAAACCCTAGCGGAGGGCCACCATAACCCCAACCACCCTTACCTTTGTCGGTAGACCCTCCACCTCCGGCAACTATCTGAATTGTTGCCTCTAATAGTCAAGCAACGATACCTACACTCCCGCCACTACTAACGTCTGTCGATCTTGATCTAGCCATACATCCTATCTGTTTTTCATTCTCTCATTGACTCTCTCTCTCCCTCTAATCTCTGTCAAATTGTTGGAGAGCGCGCCCAGAGAGAGAGAAAGAGAGATGAAGCGATCCCTGTAATGATAGTCACCTATGAGCAGCGATCATAGTGTAAACTGTCACTGATATGTGGCTGCTATTAACAAGCGATCACACCCTAAACAATGGCAAATTAAGATTTCTTTCTTTCTATTCTCGTTTATTTAAAACATTTCTATCCAATCCTATCATACATCAACTAAATACTTAATATCATAGGATATTTACTACAAGTTGATCTACTCAAATCCCATTCTATCAGATTTTATCTTTTAGCGACTAGAGGCAGCCAGCTAACCCCTTTTCTTTCGATGGGATTAGGAGATATCGGCACAAAATAACGGTGTTGGCATTATATCACAGCATCTTACTTCGTCAAAAGTGAAGATGCGCAAAAATCTAACTTAGCCCTTAATTCCACCCTAACCCTATATTAGCAAGGTACAACCTCCACATAAAAGTAAACAGCTTGATCAGCATGATCTAAAATTATACATCATGGCGATTCTTTTAGGTAAGGACCCCGAGGGTTCAGAGAGAACAAGTATAATGATGTATTAGTACAAACAAACAAACAAAGCAAGTTTGGTGCATTGGTGGTTGGTGATAAAACATAAAGTGAGAAGACTTTTCCCCGAGCATTTTGCAGAGCCACAGAGAGAGAGAGAGAGAGAGAGAGAGAGAGAGCTGAGATTACTGGATATTTAGGGCCATAAAGAAGCATGTATCATGTGAAGCTACAGTGAAAAGTTAACGTATAGACCGTATCTTTTATCTTCCCCATGATAAAAGGCACTTGCTTTTTCGCATTATCTCACCTTAACATATATAAAAACCTAAGGGTTAACGCTTAACAGCACATATAGATGCATGGGCAATAAACTAAACGTTAAATGCCATATGAAAACAATTAATTAGTCGCTCAGTGGCATAACCCAGTACACTAATCCATCCCTGTAATTGATGCGAAACTTAATTTGAGATCACCAAAAGATTTTCTAGTCCGTGCTTTGGTTGAAACTCACGGCAAGTTCTTTTGACTACCTAGGTGTCCGTTGACCCACCAATGGCTTTTCTTGAAGACTCCCCCAAAAGTGAAAAGAAACGGGGGGTAAATGAACAGCAACCCGCTAGTTGTACTGAACGGTATAATCCACTAGGGTTAAAGCTCAAAAGGTTAATTAAGTGGAACATTTGCTGTTACCATAGTGCAGATACATCACTGACATTTGTAAAGCATATGATGCAGCGAAGGGGCTTGTAATCATTTGATTCTTGAGAGATCTTCCCGTGAGAATGTGGCAGCAAACGAGGGAGAGTATCATTATAACCCCACCCTCATGCAAACGAGAGCAACGAGAACTTTTTATCCCTCTCTTCCTTTATGGAGAGAGGATTACACGAATGCATTTCGTAAAGAGATCACCAGTAACAGTACACAGCAAACAGGATCCATCAAATTATTACCAGCAGGAGAGAGTAACGTGATTATGAGAGGAGCTAGCATCGGAAGAGCCAAAGATTCTTGTACTCTCTAGGAGACAGAGATGTGGTGGTCGTCCTCCAACAAAATGATCACATATTCTCTTTTAAAAATTAGGGCATATCTTTATCGATTTTATCTATCATTGATTATGAGATAGTGAGGAGTGAGTTGTTAAAAACTATCCAATCAGAGGTGAATGACATCGTCCGTGTAAAACTCTTTTTACACCGTCTGTGTACGATTAGAGAATAGCTCGCCTTTTCTTTTTTCCTCTTTGCCAAAAGACGAGTGGACGGAACTAAGCATGGCCGAGCCCTCGAAAAATTCTCCTGTTAACCAGAGAGAGAGAGAGAGAGAGACTGGTTAAAATGGTTGGTGAGCGGTCAGCATTGGGGCCGCGTTGCCGACAAGAATTTCTGTCTCTCTCCCCCACTAAACTAGCAATTAGTACACATTGTTGAGGCTGATAATATGTGTGTGTGACCTGTTGTACTCACTCACTCACTCACTACTCAATTCCTACCGCTTTTCTACGCGCATTATTACGACCCCCCTTGAAAGTAATGGACCAAACCCTCGCCCTTTTTTCCTTTTCTCCCCACCTTTTCACTGTTCTTGTTGAGGTGCGTGTGGGTTTGTGTGGACGAAATCTTCATACACCATGTACAATTATGCAAGAGAAGCTGCTTTATCAGGTGCGGCATAATGAGATGAAATTATTATATTATGGTTAGGATGGTTCTTGAAAAGGGTCCTCGTTTTGGTGTTTTACCCATGAGAGAAGGGGGTCCCGAATCAACGGGTCGTCTGGCTTTCCCCATCTGGTAGACTCCGGCTATATCGATCATGAATGAAAGTGAAAAGAAGAACAATCGAGGGATCCCTTTCGATTCAATTCTATGCCTCTGAGAGCACCCTCTTGCTTTGAAATGATAGCAAATATATTTGAAAATTGTGCGTTCGGACCTTTCTTGCATAAACAACTTGCGGCGCTAATCGATTGCTTTGCGTGTAGAGTCAAGAGGGCGATGTATATGCGGTCATGAGATCCACAATTGCACAATCTTATTGTTGGGTCAGCACCATTTGTGGGGTTATTCTTTTTCGCCAATAATGTCCGTCATTACAAAATATATATATATATATACATGGGGTTGTTTTTTCTTTTCTTTTGCTTTTTGTTTCCCATATGTATGAACTCACGATGAGGTACCTAGCAATGAGTAAAGACAAAGGCACGTAATATATCTACCAAATACTTTGTTTAAATTTTCTCTAACAAATATAATTATAGCCATGTGGCTCCAAAATATGGTGATTTAGTTCTACCTAAAGGACTAATATATCAAAAGCTAGCTATATTTATGTATATATATGTGATACTGCAAAGAAGCTTCAGAGTGAGGAATTTTAAATAACATAGAGGGGTGCTCGAGCATGATTTTCTATTTAAATAATTAAGATCCCCCACAAAGCATCACTAACTAAGTCCAAACAAGTGCGATGAAGTTTCAATATATTTTAGAAGGCGACACAGATTCTCACGAGCACTATATGAAAGGGAGGCTTTTGAGCTAATGACCATATCACATCAAAAAAACATTAGATCATTTCCAAGGCTCTACACGCAATCATGTCATGATAAGATCTAGTCAATGCGAAAAATTTGACGCCGGGGCAAACCTTGAATTTCCGGATGATAATCCTAAAAGCCTCCGCATTAAAATATTAGTTTCCCTTGCTATGAAGGAGAATATGATGAACAGATGGGGGCACAGACTTTGAATTTGCGACTGAATGAGTTCACCGCCTCATTTTCTAGAGCGACTGCATCACCTTTTCTCAAATTCAATTTTTGGTTTTTCCATAGGCAAATCCTTTGAACATTGTAAAGGCCCTAGATAAATCGTACGACCAATGCTTTTCTTGTGAAAACAGGATTAGTACATATCTCAAAAACCCTTTTTCCGCCATTAATTTTCGCTTTGGAATTAATGAAGCTCTCAAAAAGCGATCTCCTTTATGTTATATTCTCTCTTGAGGATCTCACAAAACCCTAGACCTATCTTGAACGAAAGATGGACCAAACCACCCACAACAAGAAGAAATTGAAAAGGCTTGAGGGAATAGGGGAGAGAGAGAGAAAGAGAGAGGGAATTGGGTGTAGAATCGCTCTCGAACTGAAGCATCTTTTGAGTGTGTGGTGCTTCATGCCGACAAGGCTCTCTTTTGTTGGGGTCCTCTCAAGAACCCCCTTTCTCTCAATCATGGGTTAACCCGTTGCCCAATGACTTTGCATGAGCTCTCCCTCTCTCCTCTCTCTCTCTCTCTCTCTCACGAGCCTTTAATGAGAATGTTTAAATGAGAAGTTACCCTCGTCTTAAAGTTGATTTGACAAGGAAAAAAGAAAGAAGAATTTATACTGTTCATCCACATTTGAAAAGGAAAGAGTAGGGTTTCGATGGGGGAGGATCGTAGGTAGACATTAACTAGTGCAGTAACTATCAAGATTATTGGACTCTCTCTCTCTCTCTCTGGCATTTTGCTAATCCTCGTCGACTGGCTGAGGAAAGTCTAACTAGTTACAACTTACAAGAGCTATGGTAGTTGAAGCCAGATGACTATGTGTGCCTCTCAATTAACGTTATTCACGAAGAGCCGAATAATTTAATTACTATTGATTTTATAGATGCTTGCTTTTCCCTTTTTCGTACCACAGAAAATCGATATATGCATTGAGATAAGATCTCAAAATTATCTACATTATATTGATTCAAACAAGAGTGTGTTTATCGACAAGATTATATGGTGTGAATGAACAAAAGTTGACAATCGTATAAGTTATTTCTTCAACATGTAAGTATTGTTCCAAGTGAATTTCGACACCATATGGTGGTCATGCCAAGTGAAGAACCAGGAATCTAAATAGAGGGGTTGGAGAGGTGAAATGTTCAACATATTCTCGGATTAAAACTTTGATCAATTTTTGTTATTATCACATGTGAAAGAGTATCGCATAATAGAGTCACTCCCAAAAGTAAAATAACAAAGGATTCTTTCTTCTTCTTTTTTTGATTGATTTAGAAAATACTTATGAAATTTCATCTTTTTTTAAAGACGTCACAGGTTATTTCTCATCCTAATACTATATCAGAAATTAACAACAACAAAAAAAGTGATTTCATAAGGTGTAGCTACAATCAGATTAAGAAGAAAAATGTTTTCAATCTATCTGATTATCAATATAATAAAGTAATTAGCAGAATTTTTTTTATAGATTTTTACATAAAAATGAGAAGTTAATACTGAAATTAGTTTGAAAAGAGGGGGGCCGACGGCCCTTGCCTCTCCCCGGCTTTGTGGTGCTAATAATGCCATTATCAAACCATTTTTTAGTCGAGAATTCTCTGTAAGGACGCTTAACGAGTCATTAGCATCGCATTCACCCATCGCGCATACAATAAAAACTGAAGTGTTTGTACTATGCGAGTCCTCTCTCTCTCTCTCTCTCTCCCTCCATCAAAACCAGAGCTCGGTGACAAAGACCGGCACTTCTTCGTGGCGGGCCCCTTTGCTCTCTCACAGACACAAGAACCATGGCCGATGTGGACGATGACGACGAGAGGGGAAAAACAGTTGGTGAGTGTTTTTCCAGCTTGAAAAAAAAAAAGAGAGATAGAACGAGAGAGCTCTGTTGCTCTGTGCCTCGGGGTCCTTCCAAGTGCAGTTGACCAAACAAACTTTGGTTTCTTGCCCAAGTTAAGAATTACCCAAATCCTTGGATCCTCTTCTAATCATTGCATCCGACGACTCCCTGGCTCAACAACCTCCTCTCGTGGCGGTCTCTTCAGCGCGTCGACCACGATATCTTTGTCGAGCGGCTTTGTCACCAGAGAGAGAGAGAGAGAAAAAGGAAGAAGGGGGGAGTTGGGTTTTATCAGCATTCATGGTCATTCGGCTTAAATTCATCAGAATCTTTCATGACAACTTAAAAGTGCTTACTAGGAACAGGGGCTTTTGTAACACTTCAAAGGCACAATGATGAGGCTTCAAGCATTTGTTTTCAAACCCTTAACAACCGTTTTTTGAACGGTAAGTACAGCAGACTGCTGCTTCGACTTCTCGAGATCGAGACGCTCTGATAGATCTTATTTGAAATCAAAAAGATAATTAGCACACGCTCCGCTCCTATAACTCATAAATCCAGATGCATCCTCCCATAGATCTTATTTGAAATCAAAAGGATAATTAGCACACGCTCCGCTCCTATAACTCATATATCCAGATGCATCGATATGTACGAAACCGTCCCCCGTGCCTGTTCGCCTCGGACTAGGAAAATAACAGAAGAAGATGCCACAAACTCACGATTGAGCAAAGCAAAGACATTGGACATGATTCGTGCGCTAGAATCCCGAGTCCAATTTAAGAGCTCCATTGACTCTGGAATGGATTTTCAAACCAGGGTGGGACAGACTTTTGCAGGCACGGCAAGATATTGCCTAAATGGGCATAACTATAAAACCCCCTCCTTCATTTGTCCTGTGAAAGTGGTCAAGTGACATCGATGAGCAGTTGAATCAGAAAGTCAAATTGGTGAGATCTCTTCCCAGTTCGAGAATTCGTGCGATCGCATGAATCGGTTCGATGTCTGAGGGATCGACATGGGAAGGGCGCGAAAAAAATAAGTTCCCCTACAGTTGGAGAATTGAACTGATTTTTCTACACCCATCCACTCTGGTGAACCGGGTAAATGTAGCAGCCCTGAGATCATAGTGTATCACAATCACAATTCGCTGGGTACTTCACTCGAATTCCGATGGAATCCAAATAGGGAAAACATTATTTTAATTCCAAAGGAGAGCTAAAGGATCGAATTACTCAAGGAACCACAAATTTACAAGAATCCCCATGTTGATCAAACCCTCAGAGCAGCATTCTCTGTTTTTACAGCATGAAGAGCTGAGAAATTTTTTGTTCTGCAAGTACAAGCACATAGAAACTCCAAAATCAAGTTATGGAGAAGACTGAGCAACCACTTTCCATAATTTTTTTTTCTTTGATGCAATATGAGAAATACAGAAGCTCAACTCAATACCCTATCAATGTCATTTTCTCCTCCCACTCAACTGCCAGAACTTTTCTAGGTGAACAATTACACAGAAGAAAAAAGGGGTAGTGGAAAGAATTCAATAAATCCTACAATTTCAAGATTCTAAGAGGTGTAACTAAAAAAAGGAAAGGAGAAAAAAATGTTACACAGATGTTGCATCAACAAGAACCTCATTTAGCACATCATCCTCACCATTTGCCAATGCAAATAGCTCCGCGTCCTTATCTTCGTCGCTCGAGAAATCCCTCCTCTCGAGTTTGGAATGAGCCGCGATAAATATCAGCTTTTGAGCCCTCTCGATGCCTTCCCTCGAGTGCCCATGGGAGGACACCCATCTCAAGAAGGACGAATTGCATTTGAACCCGCAAGAAGTCGCGTGGAGAAATATTAGCCTAACCGCGACTTTCCCGAGCGACTTGAACTCGGTGAGGTGAGTCTCCCACACCAAACGACTGCTTTGAGGGTTGACGATCCTCATCTTTCCAGTGAGAGGATCGCGCTCCTTCATCTGCACTGCTTTGGCATATACCGGATCGAGGCCCATCGTCCTCCACTTCATGAGCTCCATTAAGGCAATGTGCGCCTCTTCCCTCGACACGAGCCGAGTTATGAGCTTATCCACGTCCTTCTCTTGCTCAGGTGCCAAGCATTTGAAGGGAGGGAGGTACTTTCCACTAGTATCCCTAACCAAATACAGGGGGTCGAGAACGAATGCTGCAGCCCAAGCCGGGTGATAGTTCTTATCGAACCGTCTCTCGATTATTTTCTCGATTAGTCCCTCCGCAATGTGGTACTTGGAGCACCAACCTTTCACTTTGGAACGGAGATCATTCCAGAGCGGGAGGCATTGCCCAATCAATGGCCTCTCTGTTTCAATCTCTCTTGCCATGCTCTTCACTAGCTTGATCAAGGAGTGCATTGCCTCCACTTCATTCCAAAACCCCATTTCCCGAATCATCTCGGCGACATCTGCCGCGACGGGTTCCTCCATGGCCACCATCTTATACGGCTCATCCATCGAAACTAACTGCAACGCCCGAGACGAATTCAATATGTCTTCCAGCATTATGTAAACAGGGCCAATGCCAAAGGTCAGATTTTCGTAACCCTGCGACGGAACTCTCAATAACCCGCCGTGGCCGTACTCCTGCATCTGATACTTATGGAAGCTTTTCCTAATTTGGCCGTTGTTGTTGATGAATTTCGCGAGCTTCAAGCAATTCTGGGTGACGTTCTTGAACAGAGGAAGCTCCCTGCTGAAGTCCTTGATCAAGCTACTCAATCCCTGAACCTGACAGCAAACATTGACCATCCACGGATTCTGATTCTCCAGGTTCTGCAACGCCTTGGCCTTGAACCTATCGGCGACGATCCCGACGCACTGGTGAAGTGCATTACCGCAAATCCCAGTCACCGTCTCCCACAAGACCTCCTCTGCATACTTAGAAGGCACCGAGCCACTAACAAACAGCGCCCTCCTATACACGCTCGTCCCATTAGGCAGATTAACAGTCAAATTCACTAAATTCTCTTCGCTAAACCCTCCGTAATCCCGGTACTTCCACCCTTCCGACGCCACCTGAAAGAACATAGCGTCCTTGATCCTCACTTCCGACTCGACCTTGGCATCTTCGTACTTGACATCCAGCCTCGAACCCGTGAAATCCCTCCTCGAGACCGGAGGCAAGCCCATCTGGCCGAGGAAAGCTCGGAACTTGGGGTGCTCGAAGCTCGAGAAGGAGACCGACCCGCAAGACTCGTACACCCAGTCCACCATGAGATCGAGGGCGGCGTCAATCTGGGTCTTGCTGAGGGTCGGGCTCGGCGAGGTTTTCGGGCTCTTGAGCTTCTTGACGCTGTCCTCCAACATGGCCAACGCCCCGAAATCCTCCTTCCCACCTGACAGGACCAAATGCTGCTGATGATGATGCTGATGGAGGTGTTGCTGCTGATGCTGATGATGATGAGGGACCACAGTCGTCGTGGGGCTGTAGTCGGGGCAGAACCGGGTCGGATCCACTATCGCGAGCGGGGACACCTCGTAGGAGTGCACCGAGCGGGCGGCGGAGCTGCTCCGCTTGCGGTGCCCCCCGCCGCCGCCGCCGCCGGGGCCGGCCGCCGAGGACGACGGCTGCGGCGGGGTGACCACGGGGGTGCCGGAGGGGGAGATGGAGGAAATGGGCTTGGGGACGGAGGCGAAGTTGGGGCAGGTGCCGCGCTTGAGGTGCTCGGACGCCGTCCGCGACGGGTTCGAGGCGGAGAAGACGGCCTCGCAGAGGGAGCACCGGAGCTTCACGGCCTTGGCCAGCCCCGTGTCGGCGTTGTGGACGAGCATGGGCTCCAGGTGCGCCCAGTACCACGCGCCCTTCCCCTTGATGGCCTTCGTCCGTACCATCACCAGCCCCTCGTAGCGCTTGTTCACCGCCTTGGCCGTCAGCTCGTCCGCCGAGGGCGACACCGGGACCGACTCCGCCTGCGCCGCCGGCGGCGGCGGCTGCGAGGTGTTCGTGGTGGCCGCCATTCAACCAGAGACGGGGTCTCGTCCGAACCTCCCGTTCCTCGCTTTTCTCACTCGCGGCTAACAAGGGCTAAGGGAAAAGACACACAAAAAATTTCCGGGCGTTCGAGGGTGGGGAGAGTTTTAGAGGAGCGTGGGAGCTGGCATTTCTCGTTTGCTAGAGAGGGTTCGGTCGCCGGAAGCTCGGTCTCCGGCGGGCGTCCATGGCCGGCTCCGGCGATCTGGCGGGTAGGGTCGTCAGCGACGGGGTTCAATTGAGGTGCTGCTTCCGGAAGGGAAGTGGAAGCAAGGAGCAGACTTGCAAACGAGGCAAGAAGAGAGAGAGAGAGGAGCGCTGGTAAAAGAAGGAGAAGGAGAAGGAGAAGAAGGAGAAGAAGGTAGAGAGAGAAAATAAGGCGACATGAGAGGGAGAGGGGGGGAAGAGAGAGAGAAGAGGAGGGTTGGGGCGTGTACGAGCGAGAGTGATGTGTTGGGGGGTTGCAGCAGGAGAAGGAAGAGCAGAGGGGAGGAACAGGGGCGCACGCGCGGGGAGGGGGCGCGCGTGGGGGAGGGGGATCATTGGACGTTGATGGGGATGGCATCAACAGGGAGAGAGCGTTGCCCCACGTACGAGACTCGCGCGACGTGAGAGACCGGGCTGTCACTTGCTCCCTTATGGAAAGTGATAGTCACGCGCAATCAGTGGGGAGAATTTCTGTTTTGACACTCCTTTCATGCTCTCTCTCTCTCTCTCTCTCTCCTCCCCGTCCCCCTTTTTCTCCGTTGCCCTCACCCCGAAATTAATAATTATATTAATTACCGGATTAAAAAAATCGATAATTGATTAATTGATTAACTAATTAATTAATCAATTAATTAATCAATTCGATTTAAGACGATTAATTTAACATTTCTTTTTGGGGGCGTCTTTTGTTGTTGTTGTTGTGGGTGAGACTTTTGTTTCTGTCCGGTTTCCCCTAAAAATCCCCCATTTCGTATTTTTATATTAATTCCCCCTCCCCCTCCCCTCCTCCTTTCTTCCCCTTTCCGAATCGATTTTATTGGGCGGAGTCTTTTCTCTTTCTTCTTTATTACTATTGTCTTTAAAAAAAAAAAAATCCGGGGCGATTTGCTTTTTCATGATTGCCGGGTTTGATTTTTTCTTTTTTATTAATTTTTTCTCCTTCCCCCATGAATTTCCTAATGTGACTTGTTGTCCATGTGGGTATTCATACGGAGACAAAACAAAGGGTAACCTAGGAAATCAAATTTGAACTATTATTTCTTTACTATTATAATAATGACGATTTATTAATCGTCTTCTCTCTCTCTCTCTCTCTCTAGAGCAGCGCCAGTGTTGACCAAAACAGCCAACAAAATTCCCTCGAAGGGAGTCGGCCCATTGCGCCATTCGTGTTCCAGGCCTGCCTTCTTACACATGACCTGAATTCCTTTTAATTTATTTACTTAAAATATTAAGTTAAGACAAAAGTGAGGATGAGGAGGGTTGTATTTTAGGATTTAATCCTCGTCACCGCAGACGTATATTTAATTTTATTAAATTTAAATTTACACACGCGCCCGCACAAAAGTGAGTTTGTCTTCTTTCGAATTTTTACCCCGCAATGAGGACAATGGAAGCGATGAAAAATCATTATTGATATATTACATGAGGTCTCGATGAAAACGCCCTATGTCGCAACTAAATAACTAAAGCTTAGGCCTAAGTTAAATTCGTACACCATGCTAAAAATTCAAACGACACAAGTCCTTTTTCAGACGGATTAGGTTAGCTTCTTCTTCTTCTTCTTCTTCTTCTTCTTCTTCTTCTTCTTCTTCTTTTCTTCTTTCCTAGAGATCAAACTATGACGGGCTAGACCCTCTTATGGGTCGAGACGAAAATTGTCGCCCCGTCATTGACTGCCGCTCAAGAAGACTTAGAAAAAGCGCATCGAAATATGGGGAAAAGATTGATATCAAAAGTCAAGTAACTCTCAAAAGTTTTTACGGACATCGTAATAACTCTGAATGACTCTCTCGGTGGTATGTCACAAGGTCTTGCAATCGCGTCGAATCGAAAGTGACGGGTTTACACCGCCGGATGTTTTTACCGAATATCGATCGCGGGACCCATTCATGTCGTCCTTGTTGATGCATCTCATCATCTTTTTCTTTCTTTCTCTTCCTTTTCCGGGGCAGAAATTTGGGGGTAATTACAAGGAGGGATGGAGAAAATGCGGAGTGAAGGGTGGGGAGGAGGAGGGAGGGAGGGAGGGGGAGACCATGCATACGTGAACATGAGTTCATTCATAGGACGGGAAAATTGTCCAAGAGGGGGAGACACGAAAATGGGAATTGGGAAACGACCCGTCGGATACGTGAGACTTTTCCTCCCCCACGGATGCCAGCTCACATCGAACTGCCCCTCACTCCCCGCTTTTACAAAGGCCCTGCCGTTCCCTCTCGTTACGTAGATATAGTACAAAGCACCGAATTTTAGGATGGCCCTTTCTTTCTTTTCTCCTCTTCTTTTTAATTTTAGCTTTGGCTCCCTTTGATCATTAATGGAAAAGCTAACTAATCCAAATTTGGTTAATCTTGAGTTGGTGACTACCCGATGCACTTGGATGGAGGACATATAAGCATCTGAGGGTGCATTTGTCTTGCTAAAAACTTTGTGATAATGAGAATATTTTTCTAGGAAATTGTTTTTTTTTTATGAAAACTGGTTAGTTTTTGTTTATATGGTGGTTTGGGGAGAGGTGTTCCCCTCCCCCGCTCTCCAAGCTAAACTTATTGTTTCCATCCGAGGAAAACATTTTCTGTCATTCAAACACCGGAAAGTCAGAAAACATCATTCAGATGCAGTTTTCTTTCGAAGAAACGTACCCTACATTTAAAAGGAAAATGCTTAATATTCCTTTAGTACAGACACTTGGCTTATAGGTCATACGGAAAATCAGCGACGGTAAGGAACACGCGAAGAAAATTCTCGTATAAAGGAAAAGCAAAAGGATTTCATGCAATAAGGTGATGACGCGTACGGTGCTTGTGTGACATCGCCAGATCTATCGCATCTCTTCATTTTCTTTTATATATATGAACTTCATCGAAAACTATCAAGATAATGGATTTTGAATTCGAGGACATCTAATAATTGATGAAGTCACGTTAGTATGACTAGGGATATTTGTTCAAAAAGTTCTAAACCTATTGCACAGTAGCCAATTCTATCTTAAACCTTCCAATGATGTCAATTTAATTCTAAACTTTTTGACGAATCTAATCCTTAACATTTCATTGTGTCAATTAATTCTAAATCTTTTGATAATTTGCTAATTTAGTTTTAAACCTATTATTGCATATTCATCAAAAGGTTTATGACTAAATTGATAAATCACCAAAAGATTTAGGACAAAATTTGTACAATTGAAAGGTTTTATAACTGAATTAACAAATCATTAAAAGATTTAGGACTAAATTAACGCAATAGAAAGGTTTAAAACTAAATTGTTTAAATTTGAGTTGGTGACTTACCTGGTGCATGATGGACATATAAGTACCTAAGGATGGGTTTGTTTCATTATGAACTTTATGATAAAGAAAAATAATTTCCATTTATATTTTGGTTTAGGGAAATGATTTCTTTCTTGTCAGAAAAGAAAGTTGTTTTCCTTCCTATTTAAGCTTGTTGTTTTTGGTCTATGAAAAATGTTCTATGTCGTCCAAACACTGAAAAGTCGAGAAGTCGGAAAAGAATTTTTCGGAAATAGTTTTCCTTTGAACAAACAGACCCTATATTTAAAATGAAAATGACCAATCTTCCTTTAGGAATGACACTTAGCTTATAGATTAAATGGAAAATTAGCGATGATAAGGCACGCGCAAAGAAAATCCTTGTACAAGGTGATGATGTACACGATGCTCAATCTGCTTGATCTATTGTGTCTCTTCGTTTTCATAAATATATATAAACTTGATCAACAACTATCAAGATAATGGATTTTGAATTTGAGGAGATCCGATAATTGATGAAGTCACATTAGCATAACTAGAGGATAATTGTTCAAAAAGTCCTAAATCTATTACACGGTGGCCAAGTCAATCTCAGACCTTCCAATTATGTCAATTTACTCTTAAACATGTTGACAATTCTAGTCCTAAACCTTTTATTGTATTAACTTATTTCTAAAATTTTTGATAATTTGTCCATTTAATCATAAACTTATTATTCAGATGTTTAGTTGAAATGAGTAATTGGAAAATCATTAAAAAATTTACCATTAAATTAACAAAACATCAAAAGATTTATGACAAAATTGGTACAATCAAAAGGTTTTGTAACTGAATTGACAAATTGTCAAAATGTTTAAGACTAAATTGACACAGTTAAAATGTTTAGAACTGAATTGGCAACCATACAATAAACTTAGGATTTTTTGGATAATCTTCCTGCATTAACGGTTGTCGTTATATCGCTGATCGCATGCAAACTTTCTCATTCCTCTTCGCTATATTCACCGAGAAAAACGGTTCCACGAGGCATCATATCTTTGTAAAAGATGGAGAGGTACGCCAGCAGGATTGGGAAGAAAGAAAAGGGGAGGGATTAGCTTCTTTGCTCTTTGCTCTTTGCTCCAGCAGAAAATAGCATAGAAAATCGTTTGGGCAGATCTTAGAAGCTACATCGACAAATCAAAGGAAAGCTTTGCTCTTGTCCTTTTCGATTACTTTTATGCCCACGCACACACAAACACTTAGGGTTTTCTAGATTTCTTTTTTCCTAATCCCATAATTAAAGCACTTGCTTGAAAAGTCCTTTGTCCGTTGTTGTTCTTTCTCTTTTCAACTGAACCAACAAACCCTAGGAAGAAAAAGAAAAAACTTCGACGCGCATAAAATCACAACCATATAATATATACACATATTTATGTATATATTTATTTTTATGATTTCCCATCTTTGTGAGGGTTAACACAAACGAATTGGGTGGTTTGCTTGACTAATTAGGATTCCAACTAATCGAGCTTTTTTCTAATTTTCAATCAAGTGGAGTACATAATGACGTTTAGCACTAAACTATTGATAACACACACCGCGGCCACATCTTTTAATACTTCCCTATGTGTCCTAATCTCTTAAAATATTTCGCCCCAGTCAATCGCATATCGACATCACATGAATAAAAACCGAATCAAGAAGCCATTCCATTGGATGTTGAAGTGATACTGTTGGGAAACTATAGTATTAAATTCACAGTAAAGGACTGATTTTATAGTCTCAATGGTATATATTTTACCTCCTAAATCTATGCGAACAGAACACCGTTGGTCACTTTTGACCCAAGGTGCGAAATATGCATGTTCTTGAAAATGATTAGCAGTAAAATATGTAGTCAGCTGTATGCACAAGAAGGCACTCGAATAATCTACAAGGACGTCCAGGAAGAAATACTGTTTTTAAAGTTTCGGGTCCATAAAGATATCGGTTTCGAATATGATATGGTATAATACTATGTGTATCGTCTGAAAAATAATAAAGATTAGGTTTTCGACAGGCGAAGCGTTTTCCTGGACCAACCATTTTCATCCCCGGGCTAAGTGCGGATATAGATCCAAAACTACAGTGCCTTGGAAAGTGACATGTGCGAGTGTGAAACTTGATCGAATTAGGAAGGGGGGGGTGAGAGGCCATTGCCCTATTGAAGGAATTCTCTTCTCTAGGTGGGGGCAGAGCATAAGAAAAACATCGTAATCTTTGCAACAAATAAAGTCACGAAAAGGGGGGAGATATTCGATTTTGCTGATATAAACTCGGTTTCAAGCAATGTCCCCTAAATTCAGTATCATCATGGCCTGTGTTCCCCACACCCACAAACCGCACCTCTCCCTTCTTGGGTGGATCGAGAATCACGTTTTCATGGAGGCCAGGAAAAAGAACTAATTTCTAGAGCGCCCGTGTCTTGCATTGAGCTCCAATGAAAAAGAAAAACCCGGAAAAGATATTTTAAAAAGAAGAAGATAGAGAAGAAGGGCTTCCCTCTTTTATATGCAGATATTAGGGTTGATGGCCTGTTTGCCTGCGTTTATCCATTATTCTGAATTCTACTTATCGCTTTCTCTTTTTCCATAATTCGGATATAATAATATTATCCTCTTTTTAGGAAAATTATGAAAAAAGAGTACATACAATTGTGAATGCCTACATTTGAATATGTCAAAAGAAAATCTCAAATGTAGAACGGTGAGGTCAACAAGAATTCCTCATTCCTAGGGTTTTGCAATGTGTGCCCTCGCTCTTTTAGAGATTGTGAGTTGTGAAAAACCGAGTACACAAAGGAGATTAGGGTTTCTGAGGGATTTTTTTTTTTTTTTTTTTGGTATGTCCTGATTATGACCCAACTACATAAAATAATAGTTTTTGGTTTTCCCTCTCATATTTTGACACGTAGCAAGCAGGGGGTAAAACAAAGTAAACTATCTTGTTACCTTTTTTACTTTCCTTTGTCTTGTCGTCCTTAGAATTTGATAAGTTTATCGCATGTACTCCATACCTTAGATTCTTTAGTTTTATGATATTAAATGAGCTCAAAGCATAAATGCTAGGAGTCCTTTTTTCTAATAAGACAGAACTTATTAAATGGAGATGTCTAATTGGGCTTTCATCTAAAATTGACTATTACTCTTCCACGCTATCAATTTTTGATGCCGAATTACACAAAAAAGAAATAAAATATTCTCCATAACCAAAGCTATGTAATCAACCAACTTCTCTCTCTCTCAAAGAACACTAAAATGTTAATTCTGTGTCTTGCATCATTATAGTGCTGCAAATCAAGCAGTGTAAGTAAATTAGAGTTTTCGAAATGACCATGAATTCGTACTAATTGACTGACCTTTGTTCATCTCAAACCGGTCGAAGCTTCGGATGCCACAATCCACCATCTCCAACTCCATGACTTCACATGCGTGAGCATGAGGGAACGAATAGGGTTAAGGGTCGCAACGCCCTACCTCCTCAAACCACGCTTTGAACCAGATCATGTCCACAGGTAGCTAGGGTTTTGACCAAGTGTAGAGATATCATATCGAGAGCGTTGGAATCAAGGCCTTCGTAGAGTAACCACTGCTGCCATTTGCTCAGTTGGTATCATTGGCTCCATAGTATGCTTTATAGATTCAGCTATCATAACTCAATTATCTACTACAGATATATGAGAGTACTGTACTTATATGCGATGTTATCCACTGATAAGAGGTGGACTTCTACCTATAACTCGTAAAGTACTTTAAATAT
Organism: Eucalyptus grandis; assembly: GCF_016545825.1. Classification (NCBI taxonomy): domain Eukaryota; kingdom Viridiplantae; phylum Streptophyta; class Magnoliopsida; order Myrtales; family Myrtaceae; genus Eucalyptus; species Eucalyptus grandis. The sequence goes on along the minus strand of NC_052615.1, from coordinate 31,678,466 downwards.
CTAATATCCAAAAATTATCGATACTCACTATATTAAGAGTAACCTAATCAGTTGATTACTTTCCAATAATATGGGACAAAATTTCTTTTTATCATAGAGTATATTTTTCTCAACTCGAAAGCTTTATGGGACAAAATTTCTTTTTGTCATAGAGCATATTTTTCTCAACTCGAAAGCTTTATGGGCAACTAATATGTACGGCACAAGCTTCTTTTTTCGTTTTTCTTTTTCTTATTTTCTGGACTTCTTTTAAAGATACACGAGTGGTACTTTGTGCAAGGTCGATTTCAATGACATCAAGGATTCCGTGGTGGAATATTTCTCAAGCCTGACCCGTGAAGTATTCATGGACGAATTGATTACCAAGAATCTTTGGTTGTTTGCATACATTGAGAATAAGAGTGATCAAGCTTTTCTGAAGGTTTCGAAGGATGATCTGGGAAAGAAAAGAAAAAGGAAGCGAGAAAGGAGAAGCTCAATTCACTTCACATATTGCATTTCCTCCATATGTCTTAAAAAAAAAACCTTAAACTATATGATGGGAAAAAAGTATGCACGCGTATGGACCAAAGTTCGGGATAAAATGAAATTCCTAGGACATTAGAAACTAGGAAAGCTCGGGAAAATGGGTCACAAAAGGAATTTATTCTAAGGAGTTGTTCAAGTAATAAACATATTTGTCCTCCTCAGTTAAGACGGGTTTGAATTACCATATATGCACATTCTTGTAGGGTCTACCTCAGAAGAATAGGTCTATATATCTCTAGTAATTATATGGTATATATGGTATGGAGGGCCTGTCGTAACAGATCTGGGATTAGTCCGGTGCTCCAAATTTAGAAAGAATGACTCTGAGAAGAGATTACCTTATGGTCTTGAACCGGCTCGGGAATTCATTGTTGGCTTACTTTATGTTTTGCTTGCATACAGTTCAAGCTCGTTCATCACGAACCCACGTCGCCCACGAACGTTGTCCTTCGGGTCGGGTATGAAAGTGGGCACAAATTCGGCTATATTCAATCCCAAGCTTTCCACCTTCAAGTCACATCGTTCTTATGAGTACCTTCCTCTGACTTTTTTTGGCTTGTGCTAAACATCAGATCTACTTGAGCAACTTTCCATTGTTCGAACATGAAGTGCGACCTAGAAATTCATACAACTCGAAATTCAAGCAATCTAGAGGATAGCTATTATATAACCAGAATTTCCATTATCCGTCAAGTCGAAAATAGTCCAAGGGACATTTTTTTCCCTGCATGATCAATGCTGTGTGGTGTTATTTATTATATATATGAGGAAATGGTGGGATTGAATTGCTTGAGGCTGCCGAAACCAACGAGAAGCTACACGGTTGGGAGGACAAAAGTACATTAGTTAGCTATTAGCTGTTGCTTATTATCCCTTTAAAAGAGATGCTCCTAACCTTGTCTTTGTCCTCAAGCAATACCCTTTTGATTTGCCATAGTTAATACAACCGCCCGCCCCCAAAAGATCAACCATCTCTCTCACTCACTCTTCTCTCTCTTTAAACTCAACACTCGCATTTATTAGGAGGTGATCTATCTCCGGTACATAATCTATGCAACCCTTTTGTTTTCCACATATGTCATGCGTGGAATAAGAATTTCAAGGAGCTAGGGTTTCGAAACTCGGTGTTCGGAGAGATTTCTATTTTGGGAGCAAGCATCATCAAAGTGAAGCAAGGAAACACGTAATATACTATAGATTGTATGTGTCACCCATTCACCTATCAAGTGTCACTTGTCTGACTCTTTATCTTTGCAAACAGAAGCAACTGAAAATTGAAAATATGTGACTTTTGGAGGAGGGGAGAGGGAATTTAAAGAATAATGGATAAAGGTAAACCTAGAGCACATAATAATCCTGTGAATTAAAGTAAGTAGCATTCAATACCAACCCAAAATCTTGGTAAACCATAAAGAGCCTTTTTGACCTACTCGATTTCAAAATATTCAAATGGTGGGTGCTAGGCATATCTCGAGTTCGTATTTGTGCCTTCACATAAGGCACGCTGTTAAGATTTGCTTCGTTTGTACTCGATCATCGGCACAACCCGTCCTTAATAGAAGCTATCAATTATCGAAATACTCGAAAGTTCTACATCCTCGCTTTTTTCCGATCAAATGTTCACACTAGGTCCAATCACAGTGCCCATGTGGGGCAGAGTAAAGGCCCTTGCCAATCTCATATGAGTCATCCAAGGAAAATAACTTTTCCTAATTAAGTAAAAGAACAAGATCGTATATTAAATTCATTGTATCTCAATCGAATTGATAGTAGGTCGTACGAGACGATTAGTCTTTTTGGATTCATGCTATCTTCAAAGCATCAATATCGTCTAGAAGGCAGATCATGCTATTCGTATTAGCAGCAATAAGATAATTTTCGCCAAACATCTTGAAAAAACTGTACAAAATATATAAATCTCCCTCTTCTTTTTCCATAGTACAAGCAACTTCCATTTGTCTTGGGCTGCTTGTCCCAACGCCCTTTTTGCAGATCGCACACATACAATGAAATCAGGGTCGGGCAACGGTGGGTGGCCGGGCCCATTAGGGGCTTGGGCTAGGGAGATAACCGTCGGACGGCCGCCGCCCAAGGCGCACGGTGGCGGCAATCGGAGAATCCCGAATTTTCCTTTTCCGGTTTATTCTACGAACTATCGAAGAAAATCCCTCAAAGTAAAAAATACGTCCAAGGAATAATGACCATGACTTTATGCTATTTAACGCTCCTTTAGAAAAAGTAGGGGGGAAAAAGTGGGGGAAAGAGGAAATATTAGCCGTCGGTGGATTAAAGAGAAAAAAAACCCTCAGCCCAAAAAAAAAAAGAAAAACAGGTGGTCATAATTTAGATCAAAAGTCCCATAATTGCTGACCCCACGTTTGGTGGAGAATATTAGCGAGGGCCTCTTCCTTCCCTTTTTCAATTTTTTTTATATTCAATTATTACATGTATTTTCCCACCTAGGAAATCACCTCGGATTTTTTAAACTTTAATTGGTCGACCGAGGGGAGCCTGAAATTTTAGCTCTCCGTCAGCATCAAGACCGTGTCTGGACTTTTCCTCGTGGAAAAAAGAGCGTGGACGCTGTATTTCGGCTTATATGACGATATTGCCCCCAATCATGAGTTCATCTGGAGAGCACAGTGTCGAATTTTGGCCTCTTTTTTTTTTTTTTTTCCAGGGATTTTTACACTCTTGATTCTTTCGATGATTGGTTCGAGTCGCGAGCTGAGTCGAGCCATCAAACGAGGGGAAGGAATCGGGGATAGGTACGTGGCTTTAATGTCGAGTCAACCAAACACCTGAGTCTAGGCGGCGAAGACTTTTCAAAGCGCGAGAGAGGGGGCGCTTTCAAAATTATGGTTGCATCTGGGCAGTACAATGCGCGAGCCAATTTGAACGGATGAGGTAATTGTGTGTGGGGGGCACATCTTGGGTGGAGCTTACCCCTCTCGGTCCTCCTAGCACGAGAAAGGAAATAGCATATTTCCTCGGCAGCATCTAGTTTTTTACTAGGTCAGTGCCAAAGATACCGGGCCCGGCCCGGCCCGGCCCATGATCTATCGGGTCAAGTCCCTAGAACTTGGTCGTGCTCGAGGGAATTAGGAAGCAAGAAATTCCAGTCGGAATGACAAAATAGAGAGTGTAAACAGAAAAACCCCCTAGGAAATGTCACATGATGATGGTTAAGAAAAGGACAATTGACTGAAAATGGGAATGCTGGCATGAACATGTTGGGCTTGGCCCTAATTGGAAAGTGGAAGCCCAAGCAAAAAGGCTGATTCTAATATATTGGGTTGGAAAAAATATTAAAAAGGGAGAGACGCCCACCGTGGGGCTCGAACCCACGACCACAAGGTTAAGAGCCTTGCGCTCTACCGACTGAGCTAGACGGGCTGCTTGGCAAGTGTCGTCTTAGCCAGATTTTGACTTGACTGTGTCTAAATTAAGTGCGAAAGCGAAACGACGACAGCGATGATTTCAAAAGATATGGACGTGATTCCTCGGACCAAAGACATAGGAACCGGTCGTCCACCCATCCTTTTCAACAGCGAAATGACAGCCCGCGACCACCTGTTCGGCCTTCTCCTACTCAGCTTCGCTTTCAATTCCTGCATTTTGACACGTTTCCTTCGGCTAGTGCAGGACCTTTATTCTTTATCCTCACAAAGATCCCCCACTAACTTTCGATTTTGTTGGTTGACATTCTGATCAGGCAAAAAGACCTCCTTGCATCGAACCCATAGATGGACTAGCACAATTAACAGGTCGAAAGTTCAAGTCGCTCATCGGGATCTTTGTTTTCGATCATTTCGCCAGTACATTTGTTGCATCTTTTTGCATAAACAGAAAGACAATCCATCTCACCTTTAGTCCACAAAGCTTTACCATCCATATGGATTAGAAGTTGCCCGCAACACAATACAGGCTCATCAAAACACGGGATTGTCTTTTTATTTAGAGGCTGTACATCGAGGAAGACAGGAAAGGAAAGGGGGGGCATAACCTCGTGTATTCACGAGAAGCAGAATTCGCGTGCACGAGGGCCAAAATTCCGAGCCTGAAGTAACAACGATGCCCTTAATGAAAACCGTTTCTGTTCCTTAATGTCAGACAGAAACTCAAGTCTTCTTCAGTCCCCAGATAGTTTGGCATCCCCTCTCGAAGCTTACCCAATAATAAACACATTTTTTAAGACACAGACCAAGTTAATCACCACCTAAACCATGATTGGCTCTACTTATAGCCGGATTCGCATGAGATGCTGGCTCAACTGCAGTAGTCTTGGGAAAATGATAAGCGGTCAACGCGATAAGGGACCACCACCAAAGAACGAATACAGCGGTTCCTCTAAGCTATTCAGCTTTAAGATCTCGAGTAGAATCGCCACTTCTCAATTCCTCCATCTGATCCAGAAAAAGAAAAGATAAGTACAAAAAACATGATACAGGAAAGGTTAGAGATGCATTTGCTCGATTGATTAAGCAAATTCCGGCAGAAGATGAGGGATGCCAAAAGGATTTAAAAGAAATTTACGTAGATCTAAATAATAGCTCTATTTTGAGTGTCATATGATACAATCTTTTGGTAGCTAATAATCTGAGGGCTTCAAAGCAATGGATCACTTACCACTTGCCAAAATACCAGGTAATATCTACCCCTAATGTCCAGATGTACTTATGTATACTTCACGAAGATGATATTATTGCCGAAGATAAAGCTATTGAAGAAGCAGCAAATAAGTGTTTTACCTTCGCGAGGAGTTTCTTCTGATACCGATAGCCCTGGCGAACATGACAGAATTGAAATCAGCAAATCAATCATTTAACAGACAGCACAACAGGTATTACCAAACCACAAATGCTTCACCTTATCACTTCCATAAATGAAGTCACAATAGGTAAACACTGAAGCAAAGTTGCTGTGACTTAAACCGCCCACATAGTGATGGTAATCATGATATTCTGCGCCACCATAGAATGGAATGTACTTCGTAAGACTCCAAGGCAATTCGTACCTGTGCAACAGGATATTAGCCAAATTAAGCACTAAGGGTATCATGAAAAATTCAATTCAGACAATAGAACCATGAATTAGAGTGGTTATTGGCCAGTGCTCCTCACTGAAGAACTCAGGGACACAAAAAGTTACAATGAAATTTGTTTTCTGCATTGCAGTCAAATGTCTCCAATGATCAGAGAAATTTCCATGCAGGGTTAAATTAAATATGGAAACCCTTATTTGACAGTCTCCTGTAATGAGATAAAGGTATAGCTAAATTCATCGGTGCATAAAATCTTAATTCGTAAGAGACGTAGTTTAACTGCGTGTGGGAGAGAGAGACAGAGAGACAGAGAGAGAGAGAGCAGCAATTATCTTACGACCTACCATCATAAACCTTTTATGCTGTTTACAATACTAGAACAATCTAATCTGCGCATGAAGTTCCACATCCACTAAAAATTGCACGGAAGACCAAAAAGGTATGAGCAAAATAAAAGAAAATAACTCATACATGGCATTCATAGTTTAGAGGTTAAAATATAGCAAATGTCAGGAAGATCTTCACTGACTACATAACTTCTCTAAAGCTCTACTCAAGCAACATCCCAGATGTCCCACCAAAGGTCAATAATCAGACAAGTGGATGCATTTACCCAAAAAAGAACACATACACACAATTTCAGAGACAATATCTTTATCAAATGGCAACATGCAGATGAGTAACACTTGGACCTTATTCATGATTCAGCAAGAAAAAGGCAGCAATCAGATAGCAAAACCTCTTTATGGCAAAAATAGAAAATATAAGCAAATCAGTTATTCTTATGCACCATTCAAGTTCAACATACAAGACCTTGCTAGATTTCACGAAAAGCTTGTCTACCTTTGTACTAATACTTTTTCTTTAAGAATAAAAAGAAACTTATGAGGCAACTAGTTTTAAGAAATATGGCCTGAATTTCAGAACATTTCACAAGGAGAGCATTGAGCAGATGCTTGCTCTGATTTGGACACATTCTAGTGCATATAGCTCATATTGCTCGAGATGTATAATACTACAAGTCATTGAAGAATGGCCACTAGGTATGCCGTCAGAGAATGTGTCACTTAAGGCTAATCCTGAACTTGGTGCTCAATCTCTTTCGCTCATACTCATCAAGTATACCAGACTTCAACATCATGACATACAGTTTTCGAATGGACCAAGCTTTGGCAAATGGACAGATGATCATGTTCCCTCACGCTAACATTTCTTTAGAGTGGAAATCCACCTGTAGAACATCCATAGACTACATCCTTTCTTTTCTCTAAGTTACCATTTCTTCATCCTTACCTGCAACTTATAGTTCTATACAACTACTTTAAAGCTTTTCCAGTAACCTATCCAACGTCACACAGAAGCTGCACTAATAAAGCATGAACGATGCGATATTAAAAATATTCCAAACTCACCGAAAGCAAGGGAACCAAATTATTACATAATCAGCTAGGTTAGATCTAAAACAGAGAGTTTAAAAAAAGAGCTCTTAGGAGGCAAAAGGAGCTCAACATTCCCAGTAGAATTTCACGGTGGCAATTTTGACACAACACAAAGAACATGATTAGAGCCTAAATAAATTTATTTAGAGAAACTAGAATTTGACACCACACGAACACGAATAACTAGAAAACTGCTATGAGTTGAGACTTGGAGACTTTTTTACTTGTGTCCCCATTTAATGGAAACAATTTATTGTGGTGTCGGTCCAAAGTCACTATTTCAATAACAACAAGGTTAGAGTACTGCGACGTGAATCGCAAAGCCTACCAAAAGAGACGTGTCGATATCATTTTCCAACAATTAAAGGCTGCCTACGTGGGAAGATTCCCCAAATCTAACCACTTCAGTGAGAATTCTTGTAAAATCAAGAAAGGGACCCAAGGACTTTCAAAGTTGTCATCATTCCGTCCCACTTGTTCATATCTTTATCACGTTATAAAGAAAACTGACCAGCAAAAGATTAAAAAGACAACCCGTGAAAGCGCAATGATTATAGTGAAATGGCCTAGAAAAGGATGGGTACCCGCTGTGAGTATCGATGGCCTCAATCTGCCGCAAAGCAATCCACAACCACAACGTGATCATGTGCCCAGGAACAATCGCAGGCCCAAGAAAAGAAGGAATCCCCAGGATTAGAACCTCAGCCCAGTGCGCGTATGGCGCCGCAAAACCGATCGGAGCGCTGTACTCGTGGTGAACGCTGTGGATCTTTTCATACCCCCATTTGCAGTGCAACAATCTGTGCAACCAGTAGTTGGTGTAGTCTTCAATCAAGAAATAGACCAGGAGCTGCGCCAGAATCTCCCACAATGATGGCAATGGCAATCCCGTCGTGATCCCAACCATCTATACATACACAAAAGAGAATAAAAAAATTCATTTTGCAACGTATTGACGATCAAGAACATCTCAATCTGTGCGTACGCCCAGCGTAGAGATCGAACACCGATCCGCGATTACACGAACTCGGCGCTCGGAGTATCCATCGATACTGATTACGACATAGAAAGTCAGAGCAAATGATAAAAAAAAATGGTCAGAAATCTTGAAAATGTCCAAATAAAATCAGACGCGGGTGACATAACATGAAAATGCCTGGCCAAATGCAACTGCAAGGAAAATAAAAGGAGCAAAAATTTCTCAGAAATGAACCACCCACGAATGTCAGCGAAGAGGCAGGCGGCGTAAATACTGCATGTCAGACAAATCAATCGCATCATACGGATAAAGTCAAAATTTTGAAAATCAGGGCAAGCGACGATCGCCTTTGCGGCCAAAATGCGACGATATCCGCAATAGTAACGATCGGAATCCAGATTTCTACAATGCCACGTAAATCACGCCCAATCCCCCCAACCAATCCAACTCCCAGAAACGAAGCCTCACGGAAGCACGCCCGGCGGGCTACCGCGAGGCCGGGGGGAAAGCCCCCTCACCTTGACGGCCGGGTACGAGACGAGCTGCAAAGGGGCGACGACGAGGAAGAACATCTTCATGACGTCCTTGTAGCACTTGAGGATCTCGGCGGGGGAGAGGCGGACCTTGGGCTGGATCTTGAAGCGGTCGGCGGCGGCGGGGCGGGCGAGGTCGAGGAGCACGGTGGGGAGCGGGGCGAGGGTGAAGACGAGGAAGAGGAAGAGGAGGTTGTGGCCGTAGAGGAAGTAATCGGACTTGGCGGCGGAGTAGTCGAACCAGAGCGACTCGGCGTACGTGAGGCCCCGGCCGAGCGCCGCCTCGGCCTCCGCGGTCGTCCGGTAGGGCAGCATTGCTTCGCCGGAGGAGGCACGGCCGAGGCGGCGCGGCGGCGGCGGCGGCGGCGGCGGAGGCGGAGGGAGGGAGGGAGGGGTGGAGAGAGAGAGGAGGAGGAGAGGCGCGAGGAGGTGGTCGCTAGAAATGGAAATGGAGGGGCGGAAGTGGAATTTGATGAGCTGGCGGGTCGTGCGGGAGTTTTTTTTTAATGGGGGCTTACGCCACGGGGTCGCACAGCAAATACGGACAAGGTCCTCCGTCCGATTTCTCCTTTTTTTTTTTCCTTTTTTTTTATGTCGCTGTTCAGATTATCTCGACAGTGCGTTTGACGGTTAATATAAAATTTTATTCTACCCCTACTTTTAGTGCTTATTTAATACGGGGTAAAGTTAGACATATCCCATAAAAATAGTGAGATAAAGGTAGATAGAGATTTTAATATTCACAGTAAAAAAGTTAAAACTTAATATTATTTGTTATTTATATATTTAGATTTAATTATATCTTACAATATAAATTCAATATACTTATTTATTACATGTTTCATATATTTTAGTATTTTAGGTATATTAGCACAATTTACTATTTTTTTGGTCAAAAGTACAGTGTACTATTTAATAAAATTTAACTAGAGAATAATGGAAGGGGAAGAAAGAAATAAAGAAAGAAATTATTTTAAAAGAGAGGAAAATAACATAAAATAAAGCAAATAAGGTAACAGTGTCACAAGAGACTTTTATTATCTTTATTTGTGAAACTTTTGCTTTATTTATACTAATATGTCGATTATACTAAATAATGTACATGAGATTGTGTGAATATATGTAACTTTATTATATAATTATCAAACAATGAATAAAATATAACAAAATCCTTATATTTCATATCTCATTATATATAGTCCTATTATAATTAGAAATCCAAACAACGAAACATCATCATAGATATTTGTGAAAAATGAATAATTTAAAATCTAGAACGTTTTGATCTAATACAATTGAGTCCTTTCAATGACAATCTATCCATTTTTACCAACGTCACATGACAAGAATCCAGCGTGATGCTTCTTTTCACATTTTTTTTTTTAAATAAGACAATGATGTGGAGCTATGTTAAAAAAAAAAGTAAAAACAAAAATTCAAACATAAGAAAAGAGAACCCAAAATAAAGAAGGAATGAAAGAGAGAAAAATAGAGAATGATACTGGTTTGGGTCCTTCAGTCGTGGTCTCATCAAGTTACTAGGCAATCTTTGCAAGCCCTCGTGCAGTGGTGGCTAGCAATTTTAGCTAACATGGTCAACTAGCATCCATCCAACGTGGGCTTGTGAACATGGGGGCAACGTGAGAGGGCGGGCCATGTTGCTTTGTATTTGGCCTATTTGGAAAGTAGGGGCACATCAACGTCACATCCGTGTCACTCGTGTTCAAATATATTGGAAAACATCGCATGGACCTTTCAATCATGCTACAATTGGCAAATTTGACTCACACGTCATTGAAAAGATTTTAGCACATTAGATCGAATAAACGTTTAAGATTCAATTCCATTTAGATAAAACGTTTAGGAATTTTAGTATAATTTTCTGATATTTAATTGTACTTTATACAACTTTATTCTCTCGAAAAGGGTTCATGACCTTTGCTGTTATACCTAGAGCGTGCTAAGTACTTCTAAAACAGCAAAAACGGTAAGTGTTTGGAATTTTTTTTGTATGATCTCATTTGATTTGATCGGATTAGAATATAAATCTTAAGAATTAAGAATTGAGATGTCGTAGTTTTCTAATTGCCACTACAGCGTAATGGTAGGTGACAAGGCATTTTCACCTTCTTCAAGACAACATTATAGATACCTCTCTCTCTCCGAATCCCATAATTATAGCTGAGGCAGAAAAAGGGAAAAGAAATTGAATGACAAGCTTTGCTTATAAATCAACGCGTTAACTCCAAAAGTCCTTATAAGGATTGATATTGTCAAGGTGCGGACGTCGTTTGAATTTTTATGGTGAAATTTAGGGGGTTTTTGCTCGTGATTTTGCCAGAAAGGTCTCTTAAGTCGCTTCGCCTAACTTTGAATTTTGCATCTCCTGCTGCGCCTTTCGAATCAAAAGAGTCGAAGCCTCCATAACAACTCGCCCTGGCATGACGTGAATCAGTAAGCACCTGCCCAGAATAATCTACATAGTTACATTATGTTGTAGACGATCAAGCGATGGTTTTCATACTCGAGCATGCAATACAAACACAATCTAAGAAGAAGGGTCCGGTCATGCGAATCGATAGCCGCGAAATTTGCTCTTTTGTGGAGTTACGATGTGAAAACTATTACAATAATCAAATATTAAACACGTATTTGTTTAATAACTTAAACTTTTAGAATAAATTATTGTGGTTCCACCAAAATATTACATGGTATCAAATTTAGAGATTCTAACTTTAATTTTTTCAAGCCCCATCTAAGAGTAATGGCGAATGTTAGAATAATTAAATATTAAATCATATTTTCGTCTAACAATTTAAGTTTTTAGAATAATTAAAAATAATCTATTCCATCAAAATCTTACACACTCTCGTGAATCTAGTCTCGTGAGATCTCTGACAAATCTTGTTAATTGGACAAAAGAATACAGCACTTGAGATGCTGTCATCAATTTGAGGGAATCTTCTGGAATCAGATCAATAATTGGTGTAATTAACTACTATTAAAAAAATAAAAAATCAGAAATATTAGATGAGTGAATCTCCGGCTTTATCCAAATTTTTGCACAGATCTCTTTCGCCCGATAAAGCACGCTTCGATTTTTTTAGTTTTTTTGGCAGGGAGTCTGGTGGACTCTTCTAGCAAAGTACCGATGAAGAACAGAGGTGTGAGGGTGCACGGCGTTGAATTCTTTAAAGGAGGACAACGACAAAACTTCTTCGATCGGACGTGGTCCGCGCGGCCCCAACGGATCTCATGAACTTAGAATAATGGTGAAGTATACTAAAACTCTGTCCAAAGAATAAGTTAATTGATGTCCGGACACTAAATAAGTGTCAAATTTACTACAACACTTGTGCCAAACCATGGCGGCCTCAGCATGAAAGAAAGCAAAGTGAAGCAAGAAGCGAAGAAGTTCAGGGAGAAACTTTTTGTATTTCTTCATTTGTATTCAATGTATAGATCTCAGTAATTAAAGACAAGATGTACATAAAGAAAAGGCAATGAAATATTCTACAAATCAATCTAATATCTCAATCTAATCCCTAATTGATTTAGTACACAATTATAATCAAATCGGATTCTCAGCATATCTTCCGGATACTCGAGCATATCTTCCAACACTCACCCTCAAGCTGGTAAGTTATAGATATCCAAGACGCCTAACTTACTTAACAGATATGCGTGTTGTCTTTGACATAGAGATTTGGTGAAGATATCTGTAGGTTGTTCAACGGTCCCAATTTCTCTTGTCTCGATTATCCCTTCTTGACTTCTCTCTCGAGTAAAGTAACAATCCATTTCTATATGCTTAGTTCTTTCGTGTACTATGGGATTTGCTGCAAGTTTGAGGGCCGCATCATAATCATAAAATAACTTTGTTTGCCCTTTCAGTTGTATTCCAAGGTCACCAAGCAAACCTTGTTTCATACAATCTCACATGTAGTTTTTTCCATGGCTCAATATTCTGCTTCGGCTGAAGACAATGAAACCGTTGCCTGCTTTTTGGTTTTCCATGAAAGAAGAGATTCTCCCAGTTTAATGCAAAAACCAGTAATAGATCTTCGACTCATGGGGCAAGTTGCATAATCCACATCACAATATGCCGTCATTTCCATGTTGCATCTTCTAGATAAAAGTATTTCGAGTCCTAGACATTTCTTCAAATACTTTACAACCTTCAAATCAGCATTCATGTGAGATTCCTTAGGACTATGCATGAATTGAATGAGAGTTTGCACCGCATATGATATATCAAGCCTGGTCATAGTCAGATATATGATTTTTCCAATGAGCTTCTGATAACTCGTTAGATGTTTGAGTACGGGATCATCATCCTGAGATATTCCTCCAACACAATCTGCTACAGTTAATTTGGTGTTATGCTCGATTGGAATAACTGCTGGCTTGCATCTTGATAAACCGGCTTTTGATATAATCTCCAATCCAAATTTCTGTTGACTAAGGTAAATTCCTTGGTCGGATCGAGCAATCTCAATCTCAAGAAAATATTTTTAGTGCTCCCAGGTCTTTTATATAAAATGTGGTATGCAAATATTTCTTAAGGCTCTCTATGGTAGTTTTATCATTTCCCATGATGAGGAAGTCATCAACATATATTATTAAGTAAATATATGACATACCTTTAGTCCATGTAAACAAGGCGTAATCATATTTGGACTGCTTGAAGTCTGTAGTTGTGAGAGCATTAGCAAACTTGGCGTACCATTGCCTGGAAGCTTGTTTCAATCCATAAAAGGATTTGCGGAGATGACATACTCTATTCTCCATGTTGGATGTATCTGTAGGCACACTTTCCATAACATTCTCTAGGGGCAAATGGTTAGGTGAGGTTGAAGCTGGATGAATAACTTGTTCGGAGGTGCTGTGAGAACATATTCAGAGATGTATCTTCCTCATTCAAGAAACGATGGGAATTGGTTGGAACACTCAAATCCTCGTTAGAAGATATGTCTTCACGAAATGGAAAGACATTTTCGTGAAAAATAACATCCCTGCTAACAAAAAATTCTCCTATCAATGGATCAAGAACACAATATCCTTTCTGTAAGTTGGAATAGCCCATGAATATGCATCGCCTGGCACGAGGACTCATCTTGTCCCGAGGGCCTATTGTTGTAGTATAGCACAAGCATTCGAAAATCCTTAGATGATCCGATGCTAGCTTCTTTCCATAAAGTAATTCGAAGGGCAATTTGCCATTCAGTATCCGAGTGGGCATACGATTGATGAGATAGGCTGCAATAATAACACAATCTCCCCAATAATTCTCTGAAATAGATTCCTAAAACTTTAGTGCTCGTGCAACTTCCAAAAGATAACGATGTTTACACTCCACTACCCCCATTCTATTGTGGAGTATAATTGCAGGAGCTTTCATGTAGATGCCATGGGATAAAAAAAGGGAATTGCAGTCATGATTGAAAAATTCTTTCCCATTATCAGTGTGGATTCGCTGAATTGACTTCCCAAACTGATTTTTTGACAAAATAATAAACATCTTTAGATGAGAGGGAACTTGAGCCTTTGATTGCATCAGAAAAACCCATGTGGCACAAGAGTAATCATTCACAATTATGAGAAAATAACGTGAACCATCACGATGTGATGTGTGATAAGGTCCCCAAACATCTACATGAATTAATAAAAAGATATGACTAGAACAAGTCTTACCGGAAGAAACAGGAGTACGTGACTGTTTTGCGAGAGGGCATATATGACATTTATAGTAAGGAAAAAAAAGCACTATAACCCATTCTTGAATGTATAAGAAAATTATCATTGGCAGTCACATTACACAATGATATTTTATCAAGGGAATTGATGACAAAATGACTTGGAAAACAGGTCCAAAAAAATAATCCTTCGGAAAGATTACCTAAGCCCATCAGTTTGCCAGTCGAAAGGGTCTGAAAAAAACAGGTGTCAGAATCGAAAAATAATCAACAAGAATTTTCTTTGCAGACTTTGAAAGAATTGAAATTGTGGGACATAAAGGACATTTTGAAGGGTAACTTGAGGACTCAGTTTAACAGTGCCTATAAGGTGACATGAGTAATATTCCCATTTGGCAGTTGCACAGAAATAGGGATATCCAATTTCTTATGCATAGTAGAAAAAAATCCCTTATAACAAATAATATGATTACTTGCTCCTGAGTCGATTATCCAAGCCTTTCTCGAAATAGAATTTATCAGGCAATGATATTTACCTGAAAAACTTCCTCCTTTGTTTGTGGTGTCAACCTGTTGTAATGCCTACATCAACTGTTGATATTGCCCATAGGTAATGGGCCGATTACTATTTAAACCAGTAGGCCCAATGACTTGGTAAGTTGCATAATATTCTTTTTTTTTTCTTTTTCTCCTGGCTTGCCATGTAATTTCCAACAATTATTGATTGTATGATGCGAACGTTTGCAATATTTGCAATATAATTTACCTCTCCCTTTTGAATTTTGGCCAAAATTTTTTGAAGATGAGGAAAAAATCTGATCATCGAATGCTTTGGTCATGGAATTATATCCACCATTTGATTCAGCCGATAGATAAACCCCTGTAGATCGTCGGATCGGCGTGGATTATCTGGGCCGTTGATCCTGTCCCTTTTAAGGTATCATTCGTTGCTTCCGTGAAACCCTAGCCCCCCTCTCTCTCTCTCGGGCTAGGGTTTTCCTCCCAAATCTTGCCGCTCGCCACGGAATGTGAGAGTGATGTTATCACTTCCTCGCGCATGCTCCCGAGCCGCAAGCCGTTGGCTCTCTTCCTGAACAACTAATTGGAAAATCGGCCCAAGGGGAGGCACCGGATCCATCACTAGAATCTGCGAACGGAAGGTTAGGTATGTCTCATTCAGAATCAAAAGAAAACAAGTGGCATTTTCCCTCTCCTTTATAGATCTATATTGTTCGAGGATTTCTGCTGGTCCCTTGAGTTTTTCCTCCGTGGCTTTGAGCTCGTTCCAAAGCAACAATAGCTTGTTGTAACAAGCTATGATTGTCATATTTCCTTGTTTGAGTTCGTTGAGTTCCTGCTTGAGAGAAAATATTTTGGCTCGATCTAGTTCCCGTACATTTCTTTGATGTTGTCCCACATTCTCTTCAAGTCTTCCGTTGGTGGAAGATCGGTTGCGATGTCTAGAGAAACGCAGTTATCGATCCACGTTTGGATGAGGTGATTGCACTTTCTCCAATGTCAGGCCAATTGTTCGTCCGAAGGGATGCATACAATCTTGTCGAGGAAATCATCTTTGTCCTTCGTCACGAGGGCTCGCTGAAAATCCTATGACCATCTGGAATAGTTTTCCGGCCCGATCAGCTGTAGGCTGATTAGTCGTAGTTTTGGGCCATCGGCGATTGACACATACAGAGGATCACCGAGCTCCAGTCGGCCGGTGACGGCCACTGTCGCGACCAAAATTTTCGGGGTTTGAACCACCTAGAGTTTTGGCTAATGGATTGTTAAGCCTAGACTTAACGCGGGCTCTCCCAAGCCCATACCAATTCGTGACTTAAGCTTTAAATTCTTAACATGCAAATGATTTTCAATTAGGAGTCGCCACTAATTTATTTTTTGTGGGTCGATTAGAAACCCAAGTAAAGTAACGGGAGATTCACTTTACTCCTACGAACCAGAGATTTGGGTATGGGGACTTGATTACGCTAGATTTTTCTAACGTTCTTTCGGTACCATTTCTTTTATTTTGAAAAAAAGGTTTTGTAAGCAGCTTGAATTGATTTTGAACTATTTCCCTAACATGTGAGATTATCATGCGGATGCGCAAACCATCAATTTAACACCAAAGTAAAGCAGTAAATAAATTGCAGGACTTATCTCATAGCAACGAAAGCGTCCGCAATGTTAAATTAAAATCCACATTAACAACCTAACAAGCAATTACTCAATTTTTGCTTTCTCTTTTTCAACAAGAATATAGTCCATATGCAATGCAATGCTTCTACTCTAATATGAAATAATACGACATGGCAATATGTCCTAAACTATATGAATGAGTAAAAAAACTAATGATTTCTTAATGAACACGCAACAATTAGATATGCAATCTAAATTAACCAAAATGACCTAATTCTAATGACATGCAATGCAATGCAATGACGTACAAAATTATTTCAACTAAAATGACATGCAACATGCAATTTAATATGCGAGCTATATGTCACGCGACATTTATTAAATGATATAATCTAATGACGGGTAATTTCTAATGAACCTAACAACATTCACTAAATGACATGCATTTCATTAACCTAATTCTAATTTTTCTTCTTTTTTTCTTTTATGAAATTCGAAATTAAAACTACCAAATAATTAAACGTGCAATTCAAATTTAAAACTAACATCCTAAATGAATGCATTTTTTATTTTTTATTTTTTAACAAATTCGAAATAAATCCCTATTCTAAATATGCAAGATAACAAGAGATATTCTAAAACCAACCTAATCCTAATTCAAATATTTTTTGGATTTTTCCTTTTACGAAAATAAAATTGATTCAAACGCCATGACATCAAACCAAGCAGGATAAGATTGATATTCAAAAATTGGCAAACCATATCTCGCGCATGAGATCGGGTTAACCAATTTTAAATTAAATTGCGAATCGAATCCCGGACATGAGATCGGATTGACGATTATACAAGAGATTGTGAGTCGGATTTTGGGCGCGAAAATCGAACTGTCAATCACAAATTTAAGAGGCAATTTCATGTCGTGAATTCTCATCCTTACACTAAGGAATAATTCTACTAAAAAAACAAAATAATAAATAAATAAATAAATAGAAAGAAAAACTACCTACTTTGCTTTCCTTTTTTTTTTCCTAGGGCTTGGCACGGCTAAGGACGGTACGATGGTGACTCGGAACTAGGGGCTCGTCGCAATAGTTGAACGTCGGTCAAAGAGCAGTTTGGCACAGAGACAAGAACCTGCGATGATATCGACCTTGCTGATCTGGGCGTGACTGGAGCATATGGCAAGGTGTCACCGCAAGGCTTGCTGGAGATTCTGATTTTACTGTGAGAACTAAGCAGACCAAGCCAAAAATCTCCGCTTTGCTTCCTCTCTTTGGGTATCAAGCTCCTTTGTGCATGTCCTTTGTTGACCTGCAGACCTGCAGAGAAAGAAGACAAGAACTCTCTCCATGTTTTCTTTTACCGAAAAATTGTGTGCCCTTCTCTTGCCCTGGATTTTTCCTTCAAACAAAACAGGCAATATTAGACAATATATGTGAGAAAATTTGTGCTCGTCAATATTGCTCCATGCGGTGGTGTTTGCTTACGATGACTCAGGGCCAAGAAACTCCGGGATTCGCTTGGGACGTTGAATCGTAATAGTGGGCAAAGTGGCAACGCGTGGCAGCAAAACCCAAACATGAACAAGGGCGTGCTTGCGTGCAAGGCATGAATTTTGTTGGATGCCTAAAGTTTCAAGAGATGGGGTTGGTTCAGGAAGACTCCTAGACTCCAAACTGACGTGGTGCTTTTGACCAAGTTCACGTGTTCTTCCTTGCCAAGAATTCTTCAATTTGTAGCCGTAAAAATGTGAATTTCGTGGCTTCCGGCATGGTGATCGACAGGTGAGACTAGGGCAGCAGCATCATCTAGGTCGAGGACAGCGATGCTCGACACAGCAAGGACTAAGAAGCGCTGGGGATCACTAGAAACCTGCAAATAATGAACAAAGGACTGGACGGCAACGTGATCGGACTGAGGCTTGTCTTTTAGCTATTCGTGTGTGGTTCCCGCAATGTTTTTGACGCTGGGCTGAATTTGGAACGATGAAAGACGACGAACGGCGGCCAGATCCGAGGTCGCAGCCACCTCCAATGACCAACGCAGATTATTTTCCTTCCAGCCAATTCCTCTTTTTTCGAAGCACCCTCACGTCGCTGGCTTTTCTTCTGCTGATCCCCTAAAAAGTGACAACCCCTCTTGTGCGGCCGTATATTCAATATGTGGCCCTCTAAACCCTAAACCCTACGTATGTTTACTTATTTATAGGGCATGGACTAGGTTTTTAAATTTTCCAAATCCATACCCATGAAGAATTCTTTTCGAAACGCAATATTTGTTTTTTCCAAACATAATATTTGCTTTTGAATTGAAATCTCACAAAAATAAATCCGTAAAATATCTCCGAGGATACGGGCTTGGACTGATTTGTTTTTTTCGTGGGCTTGGCCCGACTTATCAACTTAAAGTTTTTGAACCATCAATTCGAATCAATCCATCACCGGCCCAATGTAAATGCAAATAAAAAATAAATGCACCTAAAAAACTATATGCTATGCAATTAACTATTTTTTTAGGGGTAAAATTAACCCATAATTTTTTAATACGATAAATGACTAAATAAGTCGCCAAAATTTAGGTGTCAACAGCCACAATCGAAAAAGCAAAAAATTGGGTGATAGATTCAAGTAGGGATTTGTCCATATACCCGATTCGCTGGACTCGGTTCCACGACTCGCATTAAAAATTCCCGAGTAGGGATTTGACTCCAAACCTAGTTTGCCCGACCCACTAATCTATTCTGGTCTAGCAATTGGGCTTGCCCCACTCGTGGCTGGTGGGCTCCCGTCAGGTTGGGCATTGCTCTGGTAGCCCGTAATCCCTAGATGGATTTGGGCCTGGCCCAACGTACCATGGATAGGGTACCCACTAGTAAGGATGGCTCAGAATGGGCTGCCCCAAATTTGACTTAGCCGGGAAAAGCTGCCATTGCACTCCTTAGGCCTGAGCTTACTGTTGTTGGGTCATGGGAATTGTCCCAGGGTGGCCTTGATTTTCTGAGGACTGTGGTGTGACGTCTCCTGTAGGTGAGTCGTTAGTGACAGAAGGCACATTCTCTGGGTGAGTCATGGTAAAGGTTTTTGTCTGCTTCTTCTTCCTTCAGTGGAATTGATTCCTACGCAAGAAAGGTTAATCTGTTTTGTAGATCAGAGTTTTTGGAAGGCAATCAGTGCGGAAGCTGGATCAAGAGCCTATTGCTTTGATACCATGAAAGAAAGCGAAGAAAGCGAAGCAAGAAGCAAAGAAGTTTAGGGAGAATTTTTTTGTATTTCTTCAATTGTATTCAATGTACAGATCTCGGTAATTATAATGCAAGATGTACATAAAAAGAAAATGCAATGAAATATTCTACAAATCAATCTAATATCCCAATCTAATCCCTAATTGATTTAGTACACGATTATAATCAAATCAAATTCTCGGCATATCTTACAGATACTCGAGCATATCTTCCAACACGGCATTATTAAGAGACCGGCCATAATGGTGTTTTGGTGAGTCTATCATTGGTAAAATTATATAATTTGATATCAACTATGACTTGCTTGTTTTCACGCCCAATAAAAATTTTAAGCAAGAGTCGCAATGCCAAAGAAAATCATGCATCCGAGGCTTATATATTTATTTATAAATAGTATAGGAATTAAGCCACATTGAATAAATTAAAAAAAAAAAAATTACTAATTGGCATAGCAAATTTTTATTATGTGTTCAAACGAGTGGCACCGTACATTGAACGATCAACAGCCAATTGAAAATCCTCACATCACCTATTCCGTCTATTTAGTGAAAAATAATAAGTTAGAAAATATTTTCCTAATCGTAGGTCTCATTTGTTTTGTGAAAAATATAGCATTTTTGAGAATGTTTTCTAAAAAGCTATTTTTCAGGAAAATAACCATATTCTTAGATATTCAGCTAAAACTTAAAAATGAGTTAGAAAATATTTTTGCTATTTAGTTAGGAAAATATTTTCCTCCATGCACCAATTTCTATAATTTTTTTATTATATTTTATAAATCGATATTTTTTATTTTTATTTTTTTTTTTTCTTTCTTTCTCTTTTTCTTCTTCATTGGCCCATTGCCGGCCATGGTAGCAATTGGTGAGGGTAGAGCTCGCCAAATTCCTATGGGATCGAATTTTTTGAGCAAGTGGCGAGACTCTAACTTGCTTGTGGTTGATCGTTGGTCGTCGGCGATGAGCCTTGCCCAAGCGACTGGATCTAGTAGTGCTTGAGCTTACTAGTGTTGGGCGGGCTCGACCTCACCTAATCAAGTGAGGCTTGACTTCACCATAGGTCAGTGAGACTCGAGCTTGCTTGTGGCCGATCGTCAACCATAATCCTCACTTAGGTGGTTGGATCTAGCAAGGCTCAAGCTCGCTAGTGTCGAATGAGCTTGACCTTGCTTGATCAAGTGAAGCTCGACTTTGCCTGAATTTGGCAAACTCAAGCCTTACCGGCCCGTGGCCGGTCGTCGGACTATGAAAAAGAAAAAAAAATTAAAATTGATTTTTTAGAAAACTTTAAAAAGGAAAAGGAAAATGTATTTGATAAAAAAAAAAAAAGGTAAAAAAAAGGTTTGGCAAATGTTTTCTTCTTTCTCAAAAGTGGAAAATATTTTCCCATATTTTATGAAAAATTTTCCTTTCATGGAAAATGTTTTCCCCAACTAAGTTATTTTTCATAAAACAAATATTGAAAAATCCAGAAAACTTTTTCTTGGAAATTATTTTTTGTGAAACGAATGGAGCCTTGATTACTTTTATTTCTTAAAAAAAGATTAACCGAACATATTAGCATTGTCAACGAGGATGTTTATGCGCGGGTTGTTATCCACAATGGAAATATTCTTAATTGACTCGTTTTTGTGAGCGATAACAATAATCGAAACTAGGAAAAAGTTTCAAATTATTAAATTTTACGAAATCAACGGAGCAAGTAAAACGAGTTTAATTAGATTTCTTAGCACATATATCATTTATGATGGGGACTCCGGAGGGGTGCTATGGACACTCGAGGTTGGGCCGGACATAGTATTTGAGGCCCATCACTCCACGCCGAGGACCATCCTACAAAATCACTTGTTGGGCTTGGGCCTACATCTCGTACGCGGGCCCCCAAGATCGAACATGATTATTGCGCGATCATCTGTGGTCGATCTTGATGACGTAAGTGCTGAAACGCCATTCGTGTGCTCAAAGGTTTAAAAAACGGTTAACGTCACGAAAAGCCTTAAATTAATCTAATCATGATAATTTTATATAAAAATAATTTTTTTGATCACAAAAAAATCTCAAACTAGTACACTTATAATAAATTTACTTTATATTAGTTTTTATTAAATTTTACTATTAAATTGATGAATTAGATGACACGTGATAGTTAATGAGTGTACTAAACCCACTGTTTCAGTTTATAATTTTTCATGACATTAATCCAATTTAATATAAACTAATTGAGGGTAAATTTGTCACAAATATATCACTTTTAAAGCTTTTTGCAATCACAAAATTAATTTGAAGTAAATTTGTCACAAATGTACCAACTTACTATTTTTTATAGTTAAAAAGTCAGTTTGAGTAAATTCCTTTACAATTGTACTAATTTAAGATTTTTCGTTATATTAACCCTTTTAAAAACTCATAAGAAAAAAACAGTTTATAGAACACGACATGCTATGCACTCTAGTCTCGACACTGTCCTTTTATGTATATTTTTATCCAACTCTCGTTGCATCGCCTTCGACCATAGATCTGATGTGATTCTATATCTTGCATCTCACATGTGAGACGAGACATGTATATTAAATAAGCACGTACCACGTATTGCCTCATGAAATCACAAAGAAAGTAAGGTTATTTCCTAAAATTTTATTAAATTTTTAGGGAAAAAATGATGGGTCAAACGGCAAAAATCTTCTAATGGGATACAAAGAATTTCGGAACCTTCCAATTTCTCTATAGCGTTGTTGCTATATATATATATATATATAAATAGTAAAGCGAGAGCAATATGCACTATGGTCACTTTAAATTCATGGAGTCCTGTGCAGATGCACCTAATCCCTTGAATCGGCCTCTTAATTAGTTTTTCCAAGTCCACGTCGGATGACGTGATTAAGCCCAAAAAATAAGATATTCTATTCCCATCTCTGGCCGACTTTCTAAAGTAATATTAATAAGAAGGACAAGTTTTTTTGATAATTGATAAATATGTGTGGCTGTGGCTGGAGAAGGAAAAAAAAAGAAAATATGTCGGTAAGTAAACTGCGATGCTCCACGTCACGCCGCACGTTTTTTATTTATTTTGGGACATAAGAGTCACGCCGCGCATTAAGGAAGTGAAATTCCAATTGTTTGCGCTATGTGTATATATATATATATATATATATATATTTATTTATATATTTATTTATTTATTTATTTATATATAATTTGATGTTGCTTTACGCAGGAGAGGGGATGCTGGCTGCGGGTGGGTTCCGGATGGAAGCTTTGCGAACTCAATAGCTTTTTTTTTTCCCTCGGAATTTGATAAGTTAAATCGCGTGATTATTGAACCTAATTTCCTAAATAACCTCAAAATTCAAGTTCATTCTGCTTCTAACATTTTTAGTTTTAAAAATCACCACTTTTTCCTCTAATTCGAAATTTACCCAGCCTGCCTAAAAAAATCGCCACTAATTTTTTAAAAATTATCAACTATGATAGAATACTATGATTTTATACAAAAGTGAGGGTATAGATGAATACTCAGAGTCAAACAACAAACCTTTAACCAATCTTTATAGTAAAAATTAGTGGTGATTTGTTGACCCGAGGCAGATTTGAGACCATAGCAAGGGTTTCTAAACTCAAAAAAAAAAAAAAAAAGTTAAGGGATGGAAAGGAATATATTCAAGATTTTTTTTTAGAGAATAAAGCAGTGAAATTCTTTTCTTGTGGGATAAAAACTCGGTTCTTGAAATTAAAAAAAACTCGTTGACTACTTAGGCAGGGAGAACAGTAGATAGGCAACTTCCAAAAGCAATAAGGCAAACGACAGAGAGACTTGCTTTGCTTTCACAAGCAAGCTCCACGCCAACGACCTTTCTCTTTTCCTCCCTCCCTTCCTTCCTTCCCTCCTCCTCCTTCTATTCCGTCTCCACATCTTTCGACGCATTCCATTAGGCAAAATCTCGTCTCCGACCTCATGTCGCAGAGGATTCCGAGGCACCCGCGGCGAGCCCCATTGTCCGGTGCCCGGAAACCCGATTCTCACCGCCTGCCGTCCTCGTCGCCTTCCCCTCGGAGGACCCCACCGCCTCGCCGATCATCGGTCAACAGGCAACCGAAGCCGGCTGCCCAGAGCCTCCTGAAGAGATCGTCTTCGGAGCCAAGCCTGGGGAGATTCGCCCAGGCGGAGGATGGCGTCGGTAGGAGGATCATCAGGAGGTCAAACCGCGGAGGGAGCGTGTCCAGGCGCGAGACGTGCACGGACGTCTATGCAGCGGCCTTGGCGCCGTCGCTGTCGTCTTCTTCTCTAGCGGGCATGGCATCTCCTCCGCCGAGCTACGAGGTAGGTACTTGTGCCTTTTGAGGTCTTCTATGTTTCTTTATTTTTTTACCATTATAAATTTCGACCTTCGAGATCTTGAACACGGTAACATTCCATGCAATGGCAACAAAATGGGCAATTACCATTGTTCTCGAGCGTTCGATCGGACCTAGTCATGAGTTTGGCTGGTCCATACCGAGTAATGGGGCCAAAATTCATACTTAGGCGGTCCGTGCCAAGCAGGGGCCTATAGCTTTCAAAGCGGAATTGCCCACCTAATTGATAAGGCACTAATGCTAACAGTAGAAAACGACTGATTTTGATTCTGAGGACTGAATTGGATCGGACGATTCGTGTGGTGGGGAAGTGTAGGGACCGAAGGGAGACGCGAAGGTGGTGGTGAACGTGACGGTGGAAGGAAGCCCCGGGCCGATCCGGGCCATGGTGCGGCTGGGGTCCAGCGTCGAGGACACCATCCGGCTCGTCATGGACCGCTACGGCCAAGAAGGCCGGGCTCCCAGGCTGCTGCCCCATGACGCCCTGGCTTCTTTCGAGCTGCATCCGTCTCACTTCAGCCTCCACGGTATGCCGCCACCGAATTGCATTCGAGAAACTAGCCCTCGTCGAAAGAATTTACTTTAAGCTAAATAGTTCTTCGAAGCCGCGAAATTCGAAATCGTTTGCAATATGAAGTCGATCTGCTGCTTCTATACAGGTCTGGACAGATCAGAACTGATCGGAGACGTGGGCAGCAGAAGCTTCTACCTGCGGAGGAGCGGCAACGGTCGCGGGACGAGCGAAGCCTCCGCTTCTTCTTCGGTCCCAGAAGTTGCGTTGGCGAAGTCGGCCTCTCCGCCGATCCCACCTTCTCTGTTCCTAGCGCCGACCTTCGTCGCCCGAAGGATCGGGAAAATCATCCGGAGGACGCCTAAGCTTTGGAGGTTCTTCATTTGTTTTCAATGATGAAGAGCGTCATGGAGATACATTTATTGGAGCACAAGACAGCAATATTCATCTGTTTGCTTCATTTCGCCCTTCGCCTCTTTGAATTGCCCTGCATTCTGACCCCCACCACCCAAAAAAAAAAAAAAAAATCCCTGCATCAGCTTGTGTATACTGATCTTTAAATCCCATTTGATCAAATGTACATATCGTGGCAATTGGAAAGTATATTCCTCTTTCAATTAGATATTAGAAATTTATCATGTGATTCTTTACACTATTATCGAATACTTAACAAGTATATGAACGTTTAGTATTTTGAATCTACTATTTTCTTCTTTTTTCACTTTCTTTGAAATTTCCCGTGCATCTAATAAGGCACAAATCTAAAGATTACAAAACTATATACACATCATCTAACGATTTGTTCCGACCTAGGATAATAAGCTCATAACTTGATCTTACTTCACCATCTAGAAGCAAAAGAGGGAGGATGTTCAATGCCAATTGATATGGTACTGTTCAAAGAGTCGATAAGCTAATTCTTATAGATGTCTATTTCATAAAAAAATGGGATGAACTCCCATTGTATGATCCCCTTAGAATAGTTTGAGCCCTTCACTCTAAGGCTATGCCATCATAAGATGTTAGAATTGACGTAGACCATGCCCCAATCTACATACGTGAAGATGACAAGACTATATGCACATTACCTACCTTATCATATTAGATTAATAATCTCGAGAATTAAACGCAGCCTATGTTCATTAGGTTCTTCTATCTACATAAATCGAGAAATTTCATTATTTTTTTGTGTGCAAATGACAACATGCATCAATGATATATACTTAGAACACACTTTAAAAATCTTGTGATTTAGGTAGCTCAATGAAAGGAAAACTACTTCCTTTGCCTCTTCTTTCATGACCAACTCCATAGTACTTCAAACAAGATCAAAAGGCCCCAAGCCCACCTAACCCTAGGGCTTTAAAGTCCCGCCGCTCCTCTGTCTCTGCGCTGAAACTGTTGACTTTGACTTTGACATTCCACATCGGAGGCGTCGAAGAACAGGACGAGTGGCGCACTCCACACCCCGGCGCATCGACAGGCCTCTGCCGGGCTCGGATTGCTATCTTGCGCACTCGTCCTCGTTCTCTGGTTTTCTCTCGAGTCTCTCGCGCAGAGAGAGAGAGAGAGAGAGAGAGAGACGGAGCGATCGAGCTCGAGACGGGGAGCGGAAGACGGCGCGGGAAATGTGGGATCTCTACGCATGGCTCGGGGCCTTCTTCATCATCATAGCTCTGCTCATCGTCATCGTCTTCCAGGTCAAAGCCTTAAACCCTACCTTCCCTGCTTCCTTTTTGGGCCTTCTCCGTGCTAAAGTTTCGATTTTTGATCGAAAGTGTCTGGGAACTTTGCACCAGCTGTAATGAAGAGCGAAGAACATGTTTGGGGGCTATTGAATTTTCTCCTAATTACACCTTAACACGCTGTACAGTATCTGGAATATGTGTTTCCTCCTCCGGGGGGATCAAAAAGACTGAGAAATGTAAGGATATGATAAGGAATTAAGATGGGTTTAGCTCCTTGAAGCTGTGTTAGTGAATGGAGAGATGAATTAGGAGCTTTTAAGGAAGTAATGCTGAAATTCGATGGAAAAGCAGAAAGTTTTTGCTAGAGAAAGCACGAGAAAGTGCCCTTTTTTATTCCCAGAGAGAATTGCATTGGACATTGGTACCGTTAGTATATTCTTGCTGCATTGGTAGAATAGATTTGTAAGCTTTACAGAGTTGTGGGTTTGATTGTTCCGAGGTTTCTGTGCATCGTTGAGTTAGGACTGTATACTGAAATCTGATTAGTGTGAATTTGAGCATCCTGGGTTGGGTGCTGGCTTTTACAGTCATTACATTGCAGTAGTCCTTCAAATTGCATAAGGTGGAGAAGGTGACCTTAAGTCCATTGCTTCATGAAGCACTCTTGGCTTTGGAAATTTGGGGTTGTTATGCTTATGTGGCAGGAGGATTAGGTCAAGATAGCAGCTCTTAGCTATTCGATACACCTTAATTCCTCGAGACTAGTTATACACTTTGCTTGCTTACCCTGCGTGACAGTCCAGTACAAGATTGTGGAGTCGAGGTTACAAAACAGTTACTCTGCATAGAAACTTACTGTCCATATATTTAGTCTTGCTCATATCTTCTTCATGCCATCTGGATGCTACATGTGCAGCTACTCGGTGCGTGCTTGGCTGTGTTTTCATGTTCTAAAATTCATATCTTTTATTGGATTGCCTGCAGCTCATGTGCTTGGCAGATCTGGAGTTTGATTACATAAATCCTTACGACTCCTCATCGCGAATAAACAGCGTGGTGATGCCAGAGTTTATTGGACAAGGAGTGTTATGCTTCTTCTATCTTGTAACAGGGCATTGGTTTATGTCCCTATTATGCGTTCCGTATCTATACCACAATGTGCAATCGTAAGTTTTCTTCTACAGTCCACTCCACCATAGGCTTCCTAATTAGTTAGAATGCGTGCATGTCCTTTTTGTTTGATGAATGGATATATACATGGTCTTGCTTTCAAGACCAGTTTGAGAAATTTATTTAATTCTGTGATGGCTTCCAAGCGCTCTGGTATGATTAGGTTTGCATGCATAAACAAGACATAAATACCTTTGACGCTTGCAGAGAATTATGTTCCATCTGAGAGAGATGTTCTATGTTTAGTTATGCACACGACTGAGACTTCTGTTTGTTTAAAATGTCCTCTTTCGCAACTCAGAACATTAGGGAAGATTTCAAGGATATTTGTGAACATGTTACTGAGTTTCAGGTGCCAACTCTAGAGTTCTCTTGTGAAGCTATTAACTATCAGAACGGGGTTTAAGAAGTTGCGAAAAGCAACTTAGCTGCCAAAAGGATTATCAGGCTCGGAAATGTCACTCTCTTGTTCTGCATTATCAAGTCTACTGCCAATTAAATGTATCAAATGTTGTGAGATCTCTCGATGCTACAATATGATTCAAGCAATAGCTTCTCATCTTATTCCTTTCCACTTGTAGATACATGCGAAGGGAGCACCTTGTTGATGTGACAGAGATATACAACATGCTCAAGTGGGAAAAGAAACAGCGGCTTTTCAAACTGGCTTATCTGATTATATTGCTCTTTCTCTCCATATTTTGGTATCATCACCAGCTTCCACCTTTATCCTTACCAAAAGGAACTTACAGTTGCTTTACTTAATATAAGATTGAAATAATGGACTCGTTGTTTGTTCCCTCAGGATGATCATGGGCGCACTGAATGAACATGATTGATTGGGAAATCACTTGCTGTCTGAAGTTATTCGATTTCGAATGGGCTTGCGTCGGCAATCCTCATGCGTTACTGTTTTAACATCACTACAGGGAACTGCGGATGCTGGAACTTTTGGGGAGTTTGGACTCTGTAGGATTTTAGGGTGTTCTGTTAAAATATATGAAGTTAGATATCCAGGAAAGTTGCGGTAGTTCTTCCTCCTCCTTTTCAGGCTGTAGGACTGTACTGCTGACTTTTGTATCTTTGCCGCCCTATACACGGAATTCAGGTGCATACTTGGAATGAGAATGGATGCTCTAGAAAAATTTACTATTTGGCCAAGAGTTGAATCATTCGTCCCTGAAGTGGTCCATCAAAACATTTTGCTGTCCTTTTTTACTCTAGACAACCTACGACATTAGAGAAGGTGAAGCGAAGTACAATGTGTTGTTTGCGCAATTGTTAGGGGTCAGTTGATTTCGAATGATCATGTACCCATGCAGCCTTAGGATTTTACTCCCAAATCAACCTCACGCACACACGCTTGAACACAAGGGTCGTATGAATAAAGAGGCAAGTGTATATGCTAGTGAACAAGCTAAATATAATGAGGGGGAGGGTCTCTTATTTATACAAGTTCGGGTCTCATATTTTCTATTAATCCTCCCTCCGATCCAACGGTTGTGATGGAATGTATATCATCATTACAAGTCTATACATTAAGCCATTCAAAGGCTCTAGGCTTGGGAAAGCCTAGGGGCGTGTGTCAAAAGCAAGGGCAAGGCCGCCTGACATGGAGTAGGTGAACGGTCATGAGCTTTTGTCTGCATTACGCATGAGCTGCTCATGCGCTAATCATGGGTCATTCACGGATCGGTCGTGGGCTGCTCATGGGTAAGCCCTTGTGTGTGACATGGCCCCATCACAGACTGTCTTAGATCATGCTTCGTCCATGGGCCGTGTCAATTTTCCCCACCTAATTAGGCGACACCCTCGTCGCGTCTATGGCATGGAAGGTATTGATGTGTTTCTTGAATTGCCACAGAGTCTCGGATGGTTCCCAACTCGTTTTACTCTCAAGAAGGCCATTTCCATCGAACGAGGTATTCATTCTTTGGCGCATGCTACTTCTTTTGTATGATGCGGTCAACGTCCCAATCATAGGAGGTTTTCGCTCAAGGGGCACTCATTGTGATTCACCTTGATCTGAGTCTTTTTCGTTTGCATGGAAAGGTTTTAGCATGCTCATGTGGAACACGGGGTGTACCTTGAGTTTGGCTGGCTTGCATGCAACCTTCCCGATCCGTTATAACACTCAAAAGGGGCCTTCATAACGACAGACCAGTCCTTTGTGCACGTCACGGTACCGAAAGACCAAGTATAGCTTGGCCAATAACAAATCCCTGACTTAAAATTCTACATGCCGTCGCTTCTTGTTGGCCAATTTCTTTGTGCGCTTTGCAACCCTATGCAAGCATGCCCGCGCCAAGTCCGCATGTTCGTCCCATTTTTTGGCGAACTTGTACGCAGAGGGATTGCTTCCTCGATATCCCGAGGCAATCGCACTTGGTGTAAGCGGTTGTTGTCCGGTCACGATCTCGAACGAGCTTTGGTTCGTGAACTCGCTCCACTACAAGTTGAAGGATAACTGGGTCACGTTGATCAGCCGTGCCCAGTTCACTTGCGTGTTGCTCACGTAGTGCTAGAGGTAGATTTCTAAGAGCGCATTCACCCGCTCCGTTTGACCATCGGTTTGGGGATGCAAGCTCATGGAGAAGTTGAGGTTCATCCTCAGCAACTTGAAGAGCTCCATCCAGAACCGCCTGATGAACCGAGGATCGCGATCATCGTGGTATGCCCCAGTACTTGACGACGTGTTTGAGAAATAGCTTGGCTGCTTCCTTAGCTAGGCAATCCTTTGTGGCCCGCACAAATGTCATGTACTTGGAAAAATAATCTACCACGACTATGAGGGTCCGATACCATTCCGACTTTGGTAGGTTCACGATGAAGTCCATGGTGACGCTCTCCCATGGACGTTCTGGGATAGGCAACTATTTAAGGGGCCCTGCCGGTGATTCTTGTGCTATATTGTCGTACTAGCACACAAGACATGTCCGCAAGTAGGCTTCGATGTCGTCCCGCATGTGTGGCCAATAATATTGATCCTTGGCGAGCGCCATGGTGCGGTGGATTCCTGGATGACCCGCCTATTAGAATCGTGGCACTTGTGCATTACCTCCTTCCTGAGTTTCCCGTGGAGCAACATGTAAAGTCGCCATCCTTTGGTGTAGATGAGGTCATTCTTACACTAGAATCACCTTGTCTTGCCATCTTGGGCATACCGAAGGAGGGCTTGGGCTGTTCGGTCGTGATTCAGCCCCTCCTTGTTACGATCAAGCCATGGATGGTCAGGTCGACTCATCATGTTGGCAGACTCCAACTTTTGGCTTAAGGCATTGTCCATGGAGTTGGACTTTCCAGCTTTGTATTCTAACACATAATCAAACTCAGCTAAGAAGTTTTGCCACCGAGCTTACTTCGAGTTGAGCTTCTTCTGGTTTTGAAAATAACTCGTGGCCACATGGTCCTTACAATGAACCAAGATCCTAAGAGATAGTGTCTCCACATACGAAGGCAGTGCACCGCTGCGGTCATCTCTTTCTCTTGAATCATGTATCGTTGTTCAGTATCGTTTAACTTCCAAGACTCGAAGGCAACTGGGTGCCCATCCTACATAAGGACACCATTGATAGCAAAATCAGAGGCATTGGTTTCTACCTCGTATGGCTTGGCATGGTCAGGTAGCACGAGCACTGGCTCTCCGATCATGGCTCACTTCAACCGATTGAACGACTCTTGACGCTGATCCGTTCACTCCCATGGCTTTTCTTTCTTCAGCATGTTTGTGAGAGATATGGTGAGACTCAAATATCCTCGGATGAAGCGCCGATAGTAATTCATGAGACCAAGGAAGGATCTCAATTCCATCATCCTGGTTGGCAGTTCCCACTCAATGATGGCATGGATCTTAGCAGCGTCCATCCACACACATTTGCCCTTGACAATGTGCCCAAGAAAATGGGGTTCATTTTGTGCGAAAGCGCATTTCTCGCGCTTCATGTACAAGTCATTCTCTCGTAAGATTTGGAAAAATTGTTTCAAATGCTCGACGTGTTCCTCGAGCGTCCGGCTATACATGACGATGTCATGAAGGTAAACCACAACGAACCGATCAAAGAACGGATGGAGTACCTTATTCATAATAGTGCAAAACGATGCCGGCGCATTTGTCAAGCCAAAAGGCATGACGAGAAACTTGTATGATCCATAGCGGGTCGCGCATGCGGTTTTCAGCTCATCCCCTTCGATAATCCGAACTTGATAGTATCCTGATCGAAAATCAAGTTTGGAGAACCATTGAGCTTCCTTGAGTTGATTGAACAAGTCTACAATGAGGGGGATCGGATACTTGTTTTTGACAGTGAGCTTATTCAATGCCCAGTAATCTATGTACATGTGGAGGGATCCGTCATGCTTCTTTTGGAACAAGATCGGGCATCAAATGGGGCCTTGGACAGCCGAATGTATCCCATGTTGAGCAACTCTTTAAGTTGTTTCCACAATTCCTCTAACTTTGGCAGGGCCATGCGATAAAATGCCATGGCCGGCAGTTGAGCATTGGGCACAAACTTGATCTGATGATCCACTTCTCTCCAAGGGGGCAGCTTCTTAGGCACCTCAGACGGCATCACATATTGAAAAGCGTCAAGGACTTGGGTCACCTCCTTCGGTACCTCACTTTCTTTCATGCCCTCCTCCTTCAACGCTGCTAATAAGGTCACATCGCTCTTCTTTGCTCCATTTGATAGCTGCATGGCCGATAACATCTTCCTATCGCGTCTCAACTCGCGGTAGATTAGGACCATGCATTGGCACCGCTTGTCTAGGATACATATGCAATCTGTGAAGGGTATAATACTCGCGTTGATGCTGTCGAGGAATCCGAGACCAAGCACGAAATCATAATCATCAAGGGAGATTACCTTGATGTCCTCTTTGTTGGTCCACAGGCCAAGGTGGAGCTCCATGTCCCTAGCCATGCTGCTAGTCGAGACTTCCTTGGAGTTCATCGTTTTGAGCCAGCCGGCTCTCCCTTTCTTGACCGGAAGATTTAGCTTTTTCACAGCCTCTTGAGATATGAAGAGGTCGGACGCCCTAGTATCCACGAGTGCATCCATCGTGGTATCACCGATCTTCACATTCACGAATATCATGCCTTTGGGTTCCTTCGCCTTCTTGGTCTTGATTGAGTCAAGAATACTAGGGGTGAGCGGTTCCCAGTTCCGGTTCGGTTCCGTCTAGAACTGGAATCTACCCTCGAGTATAGGTTCCTCAATTTTTGGAACCTAGAACCTACTCGTCAAAACCAAGAATCTAGAACCTACCCTGTCACAGGTTCCAGGGTCGGTTCCGGGTTCTAACAGGTTTTTTTTTTTTTTTTTTTTCTTTTTCAGATTTGAACTATAACAAAGAAGGAAAGAGATAAACCAAAGAGAAACCACGCAGACTAAGAAAAGCTCTTAAGATAAGCTCTCATCAAACACTATATCATCATAGGTAAACAAAACCCAAAGAAACCTTTTGCAATAAAAAACGATTGTAAATAGTTTCTGAAGCAAGAGATTTGACTCCCCAATCCCGACATAAAGAATTGCCACATAGGTAAATGAAAAGGAGACCACTCTATCTAGCAATGAAAAGGAGGGCAATAACCTTGCCAAAAGGTCACAGGAACATAGATTTTCAAGTTTACAGGTGAAAATTTAGTTAAGAATTGCAAGATTCAGACACTTGGAGTCCTCAATTATCATAGACCCAAGGGCAAAAAAAGGCAGATTCCTCTGCAGTTCCTGATTGTTCTAAGCACAGCTCATGAGGTTAAGGAATCAACCGGTATACACAAAATGCAGACTAGGGACTTTCTCGTGGTGCGTGGATGACAATTATGACAGAACCGACAATGCACATCACACAGCCCAACATCCCCAACTTGTGTAGTTTCTCCTTCAAGATGAAGTGCGCCAGCACGGCACTAACCAATTAATCCAAAGTACAGTAACGACTCGGTTAAGGGATGCCTAGAAGTTGAAGCATGAAGTTAATGGGTCAATTTCTTGGCTTCTTCTATATTATGATTAGCACTCTGTTTCCTATAAAAAAAAAAGAATGCAACATGAAGCAAAATAAGCCATTTTTAAACTAACTATCGAAGCCAAAAAAGCAATGCACATGCTCTGAGTTCATTAGATAACCTCGACTTTAGTGGTTAGAATTGATTTAACGAGCTCTTCAAACCACAGCGTTATTAGGATTGTTCTCCTCGATAAAGCTAATAGTGGAGTTTATAAACAGAAGAGTGACGATGCCTATGAAATCTTGCCAATCTAGAGGCTTGCCCTGCAAAGGAAGAATCAGAAACAAATGGATACCATCTTTCACAAAAACTCAAATTTTACCCTAAAACAGAAAGAGAGATAGAACAATAGAGGAAAAATTCACCAACCATTCCATTTGTAAGTGCAATGGCCATGATAGTAGCAAGCTCCATGACCCAGGACAAGGGATTCCACATGAACCCCAAGAACTTTGAGGGTGTCGAGGGAGGTCCGACGACTGCGAGCACATGGCGACGGTGGCGCGACGGCGAAGAAGACTCGAGTCTCGCGGCACCAACGGCGGCACGGACGGCGTGGCGAAGACGACGGCGGTCGTGGCTCAGCCCACGGCCAAGGGGGAAGAGCTTGGTTTTGGCGGAGGCAGTGGCGGTTCTGAGCAACGGCGGCTCGGATGGTCGAGCGAGCGGGCAAGAGGTGGTGACAGTGGCTTGGGTACGACAGTGGTGGCTCACGGCGGTGAGGGGGCGCGAATAGCGCGACAGCTCGTCGGGCTCAACGGCGAGACAGCTCGTCGGACAAGTGTGGGGCGACGGGGTGGTGGTGGTTCAGTGGCCAAGAAGTGGTGGTGAGTAGAGCGTGGAGCGGCGATGTGGTGGTGGGTGAAGTAGCAACCAACAAGAGGAAGGAAGGAAGGAAGAAGAAGAAGAAGAAGAAGAAGAAGAAGAAGAAGAAGAAGAAGAAGAAGAAGAGAAGGGGGTTTGGCTGAGAGAAGGGGAAAGAGGAGAGAGAGAGAAGAAAAGAAAAAAGTTGGGGGGTAGGAAGTGACTTGAGGAGGAAAAAAGGGAGAAAAGAAAGAGATAGAGAGAAAGAAAGGGAAAGAGGGGGGAATCATGTGGGGGAGAGGGAAACAAAAAGGTAGGGTTTTTTTTTTTTTTTTTTTATTTACTCTAACCGGTTTCGCCGGTTCCGGTTCCCGGTAACGGGAACTGTCGGTTCCTTGAAAAAGGGAACCGAGAACTAGAACCGGTCTCATTAGAATTGGGAACCGAACCGGACCCTCCGGTGCGGTTTTCTGGTTCTCGGTTCTACCCGGAAACCACGCTCACCCCTAAAGAATATGCAACGAACCCAACCGCGCCTACTCTCATGGTTCATCCTCTTTACATAGGGTTGCCAGCTTATCCCTTTTGGGACAGTCACGGGCCATATAAGGACCATCATAGAAGAAACATTTTGTATGTACATACCTTTTGTTGTTCCCATCCACTCGATTTGGGTTGGGTCCTAGGAGCAGCCACTGGTGGTTTGCCTCAATTCAATTAATTAAATCTTCCCTGTTCTCCCCCACCATTGGCCTTGTCCTTCGAACGAGAGTCAGATTTCGTCGTGGATGACGACTTGTACTCCACAAGGGACTCGGCCATGGATGTTGATGTTGCGAGATCCATTGCATGGCATCTCTTTAGCTCTTCCTTGACCCATGACTTGAGTCCGCTCAAGAACTGGTGTTACGCCTTTGTCTCGCTTATGGACGGATTTGGAGTAGCAGTTTCGAGAATCGCTTCACGTAGTTGCGGACTCCGCCCTTTTGCTTTAGGCACTTGAGTTCATCACGAGCTTCCTCCTCCGCGTATGTGGGATAGTAGTTCCGTCGAAATTCCTTGACGAATCAAGCCCATGTTGTGATAGGAGTCGCCACACCTATCATCCGATCGACGACATCATCACAACAAAGCGTAATCAACTAAATATATTGATGCGGTGTTTACCCCAAATGTGTTGTCTACTTGAAATGCGTTGTTGTTGATTCCTATGGCCTAGAAGTATCGTTCCACGTACCACAGGAAGTTGTCCACGTCCTTGGTCACTCACGAGCCCTTGAACTCTATTGGCTTGGGTGCTTTGGTTCGTGGATTTGCATGCACAGTGACTACCTCGTTCACGCTTGCAGCTTTAAGCTTGGTGAGCTTGCATTTCAACTCAGCCATTTCCGCGCGCATGGTTGCCATCACGGCCTCCCAAGTCTCATCCCGTTGCTATAGGTCATGCATGAGGGACCCCAGTACCTCGCCACGAAGCTCTCCCATGCCAGCCTTGAGTTCTTGCACTTCAGCCAAGAACTCCTCCCTAGTGACTTTCGCTCCTTCGACAATCTGGTTCAGGTCGTCCACCATTGCCTGGACGTTTGTGACGATCTTCTTTAGGACCATCATTCGATTCTCTAGATCCCCCTTTAGATCCCTCAAGCTCGAGACAACATAGTTTTTCTTTGATTGGATGGTCTTCTTGGCTGGTCATCCACAATCCTCTCGATCATTGCCTTGAACGACCAAGACATCACATCAGCATGAGGACCAGCCATTCGCTTGGAACGAACACTCTAATACCATTTGTCAAGGGTCGGTCGATTCTGAACGATTACACATCCATGTGGCCTTAGGATTTTACTCCCAAGTCAGCCTCACGCGCACAAACACAAGGTTGTATGAATAAATGGACGAGTGTATTTGCTTGTAAATGAGCTGTATACAATGAGGGGGAGGGTCCCCTATTTATATAAGTTCAGATCTCATCTCATTCATTGATCCTCCTTCGGATTCAACGGTTGTGTTTGAATGTACATCATCATTACAAGTCTGTATATTAGGCCACTCCATGGCTCTAAGCCTGGGAAAGCCAAGGGTTTGTGTTAGAATTAAGGGCAGCCTGACATGGAGTAGGTAAATGGTCATGGACTTTTGTCAGCATTGCGCATGGGCTGGTCGTGCGCTAATCATGAGTTGTTTATGTTGGGGAGAACTCGGGTACAACAATTCACCACGGCCAAACACAATCCAGGATTAATTTCTCCCCCGAAGCTAAATCAACTTAAAATTTCTTAACCCCCAGCAACAACCAGCAATGTATAGCCTCACAAAATGCAAATATAACGCCGAAATGATAAGTAGACAAAGCAAATAACGACACCAAGGATTTAACGTGGAAAACCCGATGCGGGAAAAATCACGGACCGCCCAAAAACATCCACTAATCACCAAGAATAGCAGGATACACAAAGTATTCTTCTCTAGTCACACACTAGAGGCTCAACATCAACATTAAAATCATCTTCTTCTCACCACATAGGTAGACAAACAAGTTTGGAGCAAGAAAACCTTAACCGCAACTGGAGAATTTGGAGACGGTTCTCGACGGACAAAAACCATCAACTCATAGCCCTCGGTCTCACGAACAACATACTGAAATTTGAGCAAATTCCGACAATATTTGGCCTTCGAATCAAAGCCGCAAAATTGCAGCGCTCTTCCTCTCTTCTCTTTCTCCCTTGCTGCAATTTTTCTTTTCTCGTTTTTCTCTCTCCTCTCTTTGGACGCACACACCACGTACGACAACTCCACTTCTTTTTATTCTTTTTCTTTTCTTGGATCGGTCGTGGGCTGCTCGTGGCCAATTCCTTGAGCGTGACATGGCCCCATCACGGACGGTCTTGGATCATGCTTCGTCCGTGGGCCATGTCACAATACTAACCGGGATGGGTCGAGGTAAGTTTATTCGATGATGATTTACGATGTGCTTGGAGATCAGTGATGAGTTCTTAGGCCCAACGGAGACGGATAAGTTCCAAGAATTCAATCACGAGATGAGCTGTTTGATCATTGTCAAATGAAAATGCAGCAATGCATGCAGCTGCGACATTTTATCGTACCGATAGACTTGAACCTTATTCTTATACAACTCAGATCAAGTCGGTCGGGCATTCACTGCCTATTTTTCGTGGATCAACTATTTGACGACATAAAAAATCAAGAGCTTGGCAAATTACAAGGAAATTGATTAGCAAAAATCGAGCAACACATCCTCCAATCGACTGTAACATTGCAAAGTTACTTTTGTTCTTCTAGGCAGCAATCTTTATTAAGGCATGCTTGGTTCTGTCGGTAAAAAAATCACATTTTTATCTGCACTAGACGTCAGAAGCAGAGGCTGTGCCATTCAGGGGCGTCCATCGGATGATCGACCGGATGATCGTGTCCGAACTGAAGTTCTTGTTGAATCAACGTTTGACCCTAAAACAAGCTCGACAAACTCACGCCGCCGTCCTCGTCCGCAAGTTTCATCACCTCCAGCCTCTTTTGGTGCATCAGCTTCTCGTTTCTTCTCGAGGTTACTCTTTCGATTTGCTTCAATACGTGAAGTCGATCCTTCGTCACGCGGGAAGCCCGGATTCCTTCTCGTGGGGTTGTTTGATTCGCTTCCTATCTCAGCATGGCCAATTCAGAGAGGCCGGCTCTGCGTATTGCGAAATGCAGGCGCTTGGGTTGTGCCCGAGCACGTTCGCCGTTTCTTCTGCTCTGAGAGCATGTGCTAGGACTGAGGATATTGTGGGGGGGAGGTTGGTTCATGCCCAGGTCAATAAGTATGGGTTCAGTGGCTGCGTCTACGTGCAGACAGCGCTTGTGGATTTGTACTCGAGATTGGGCGAAATGCAAACCGCCCAGAAGGTATTTGATGAAATGCCCGAAAGAAATGTTGTTTCTTGGAATTCGATTTTGTTTGGGTACTTGAGATTGCGAAATCTTGATATGGCACGAAACCTTTTTAGTGAGATTCCGGAGAAGGATGTTATATCTTGGAACTCGATGATTTCTGGGTATGCCAAAGCAGGGGATATGAAGCACGCAGGAGAATTGTTTCAGCAGATGCCCGAAAGAAATTCAGCTTCTTGGAATGCTATGCTTAGTGGATATGTTGATTGTGGGAACATTGAATTGGCTCGAGAACTTTTTGATGCTATGCCCCAAAGAAGCAAGGTTTCTTGGATTGCAATGATCGGTGGCTACTCGAAATGTGGGGATGTTGAGTCAGCTTGTCTTCTCTTTGACCAATTGGGAAAGAAGAATCTGCTTTCATATAATGCCATGATAGCATGCTATGCTCAAAATGGCAGACCCACAGAAGCCCTTCAAATATTCAATGGCATGATTGAGTGCGGTTTGGAAATTGTTCCTGATAAAATTACGTTTTCCAGCATTATATCAGCTTGTTCACAGCTGGGAGATTTGAAGCTTGGGTCATGGATTGAACTGCAGATGGAGAAGCTTGGTATAGAGAAGGATGACCATTTGGCTACAGCTTTGATTGACTTGCATGCTAAGTGTGGAAGTATCCATAAGGCATACGAGCTGTTCAACAGCTTAAAGAAGAAGGATGTGGTTGCTTATTCAGCAATGATTCTAGGATATGCTGTAAATGGTAAGGCAGTTGATGCAATACAACTGTTTGAAGAGATGGCGGATGCCCATATATGCCCTAATTCAGTCACTTTCACTGGATTATTAACTGCCTATAGCCACACCGGTTTGGTTGAAGAGGGATACAGATCCTTCAACTCCATGAAGAACTATGGTCTTGTGCCTTCAGCTGACCATTATGGAATGATGGTTGATCTACTGGGCCGGGCTGGGCATTTAGAAGATGCATATAATCTAATAAAGACCATGCCTATGCAGCCCCATGCTGGTGTTTGGGGAGCTCTGCTTCTTGCTTGCAGATTACACAACAATGTAGAGATAGGTGAGATTGCAGCTCGGCATTGCTTTAAATTGGACCCAGATAGAGCTGGTTATCAGTCTCTGCTTTCCAACATTTATGCATCCGTTGGGAGGTGGACTGATGTGAAGCAAATGAGAGAGGCTGTGGAGGAGAAGGCATCAGCCAAAATTCCTGGCTATAGTTGGGTGGAGTCCACTTAGGTCATCCATGCCTCAAGTATTGCTCATTGGAGGCTTGTAGGCCGTCGACTCCAAGTATAGCACCTCTTGTTGGGTGTCCACCATCTTTCTTATCACGAGTCTCACATATCTCAGATTTCCGGCATTTATGATGACTTGATTTGTTTATGAATTGTTCGAGTCAGAAGCCAGTCTAAGTCAGCTTAAGCAAACCAAGCCAGAGT
Organism: Eucalyptus grandis; assembly: GCF_016545825.1. NCBI lineage: Eukaryota > Viridiplantae > Streptophyta > Magnoliopsida > Myrtales > Myrtaceae > Eucalyptus > Eucalyptus grandis. The sequence continues at coordinate 31,638,972 of NC_052615.1, read as the reverse complement.
TTTGACTCTGACTTTAGTGCAAGTTTTGTACAAGGAATAGATGTGAATTATCAGCATGGAGTCATGGGAATTTCATGGGTTGTCTTTAGAAAATATTTAAGAGTCATCCTAATAGACTCTGGCATTGCATTCTTAAGAAGCTTTATGAGCAACAGATTCTGGGTCTTGAAAATACTGAAGGATCAGCACCTTACCTTTATGCCCATCAGAATGCCAAGGCATCTAGGTATGCTAATTTCACAGGCAAAGTTTGTTTCTCTTTAGGGCTTAATGCTGCTCGTGCACTTGCTCATCCTCAAATGGTAGCAACAGCAACTTTTGGATTCATTGTTGCTCCATCAGATGAAGCACGATTTTGCTTTTGAATGTTTTTCAATATTAAATTGGGTTCTCAAATCATGTAGTCTTGAGAGTTCTCAGATTACAAGCAAAAAGAGATTCTCATATTTCAAGCAGATCCTGGCTCGCAAATCTGGAGTGTGCTAAAGATGAACTTTTTCATAGTCCTTTTCTTGCCATGAATAAATAATGGATTACGCAAAAGATATATGTATAAGGAATTTTAGGTTTCCTCTGACAGAGGTTGTTTGCGTGGGCCATTGATCTAAATGCATCTCAATGATTAGTTTTGATATAATTCTTTGTTGACATCAAAAGCTTGCAATCGCAATGCGTCATGAAAATTCTTCTGGCAGAAGGTTCGCCTGAACCAAAGATTGAAATTGAGATCCCTCCCTATTTATATCCCTCTTCTATCCATTAATTGCTGCATAAGGGCAATTCTTTTGCAGTCTCGCTCTCAAGAATTGCCATTCAATCTCTACTTGGAGCTGCTTGTTATGGTTAGACATAACTATTGAATCTCTTCCACACGTCTTAAAGTTATCAAGTGATAATGGGTAATTGGTAATTCTTTTCAGGCTGATGATATTAATGAGAAAACAAATGAGCCATTATTCAACGAGTTGGCCTAGAGACTGGACAACCGGCTGAGAAGGTGAATTTTCTGGACCAAGCCCTCATTACATTTTTCTTACGAATCCTTTTGTCGACTTATCCTGTCGCAAGCTTGCATTTGCAGTGTTTGCTTTAGCCATATGAGGATTCTGTCATAAAGAGTTCTGCTATTCTATGCAGATTTATGCAGACTTTGGTAAAACGCTTCAATGCTTGAGAGCCGCTTGGATACGGTCTGATGGATCTCATAGTCCGTCACATAGCAAGGCCAATGCCCCAACAAAAACTGAATGGAGCTGCGCGCTTGGACAGCAGATTTGGCAAAGCTTGCTCATTGGCTCTCATCTGTTAGATATGTAATCTTCAAATGTTTCTTGAAAATGCTTGCTTTTGGTTGATGTAAAATTGAGCCTGGTGCTTGAGATTCTTTTGGTGAGATTGTCTCTGCAATTCTTTCTTCAATGATTAGTGTAGTGTCCCCTGAACAAATAAATAAATGATTCCAAACCTTGGACTTTTCGTTGATTCTGTTGGGTCGTGGGGCATCAAAGGGAAGGAGAAGAAGCAGAATTAACTAAATTACTACATCCGGAAATCTCCCATGAAAACAAAACTAGAAACGTCGAACTTCGAGGCATGGCATGCTATTTCACCTTACAATAATTAAGAATGCGTTGCTATAAGAATCAAAGAATTTTGATGCATTGACCTTGTGCCTTGATCTCAATCTTCTCTCATCCTCTCTTCCCACCATCCTTTCATGACCCTAGCAATGAAGTCTTCACTTCTCTTCTCCAAGTTGTTGTCCCCGTCTTCATCCTTTTCGGAAGCTTCGTCACCATCTTCATCATTGTACCATCCAATCTCGCCATCGCTTCCGCTGTCATCATCATCCTCCTCGTAACCATCAGAAGTGACATCGTTATCTGGATGACCGTCATCTTCATCTTCGCCGTCGTCAATGTGAACCTCATTTTCATCATCTTCAGCATCATTAATCCAAACTTCTTCATTGAAAGGCAAAGAGAAGCGCCTCTCTACTTCATGATCGGTCGGGCTTAGGCTCCCGAGGAGGATCGCCAGAACGATGAAATTTATCACCAAGAACACGAAAACAGGACTCGAAGACAGATCAACAAAATTGGTACGTTCGAGTTTCGAAGTCGTCAGCAAGGTCAGAAGAAGCACGGCAACAAATATCAACAAAGATGCAAGTATAGGTACCAAGACAAACTTCATGCCCTGGCGAGGAAATCCTGACGTTCGCTGGCAATTCAAAGTGCTTTAAACCCATGATTGCTTGAGAAAATCAACCCTTTTTTATAGCTTTGTCAAGGAAAATCTGGGTCACTCAATAAACAAATGGGTTTACTTAGAAGCTTAAATGTATTGTACGTGTAGAGATGGAGCAGCTTCATTTGTTTCAAACAACGGAAAATCGAGCAAGTCCACCTTCTCAAGTAATGAAAACCTTGTACGGAAAGATTACCAGGTAAGTGCTCAGCACTCCATAGTTTGAAATTCTTGCAAAATTTAAATCTCCATAATACAACGGGTTAAGCACATAACCCTGATGATCAGGCGACAATTAAGCAGGCTCTTTCTTGTTCCTTGCAGTGCACACAAGACACTAAATTTCTCTCTTTTTCCCCTTCTTTCGGGGTCGTGGCATTTCTGTACAGTTTCTGCATGGTTGAATCCTACAAGAGTACGCCGCCTTCGAAATAATGTTTTCAGTTTCGAGAGATTTTCGGAGCTTCTGCACGGAATCCCTGTCGTGGGCGCCCGACGTATTCAGTTTGGTTTACAGACGAACTCCAGACAAACATGTCAAAGCGTAACATATTTGTGTAAATGGTCTCCATCATTGACTTTCGCCATGCAGGAGACCAGCCAAAATCTTTGAAAACGAACCCGTATGAGAGAATTGACAACCTTGGTTAGTCACAACAGCCAGAATCCAAACATTAACATTATTCAATTGCTCTCTCCGTCTCTCTCTCTGATGATCAGTGGATGGTGATTTGAGTTGACCAAAGTGGTTCGTTTCCTCCCCCAGAGAACAGTCGGACAAAGCATCAACATGAACCAGAAAGAGACAGCATCAATAATTTTTTATCGGATGCGCATATGAAGAGAAAGCTGATAAGGGGAAAAGGGTCATTTTCTTTTAAGGAAACTAACAAATGAGGCGTTTTCAGCTTTTGCAACAGGAAAGCAAATTACACATCCGTCAAGGGGACATGACATTGAATTATTTGATGAAGATGATACAAAAAGCGAAGCATATAACTCAAACTTGCAACAGTCGGAAAATAACTCTACGCAAGACTATTATATCGCATGGTTTACAAGAAAGGCGACGACACCAGGCAGCTTTCTCGCTAAGCAGACATACAATCTGGGAATGAGCGACAGAAAGATCTAGCAGCACAGGACTACGTAGAAGTACGTCTACACTAAGTTGCAAAATAAAAGAAGAAAAAAAGTAAAAAGAAAAATGCAATCTAGGAACATAAGTCCCATGATTATATAGGACATCCCTCAGGGCACAGACACATTAATGTCAGTCGTCTTGCTTCTTGAATCCGATGGGAGCGACGACCAGTTATCTCCTCTATAAGATGGACTTGTCGAGAGAATTACGCTAGGGTCTGACAGAGGCATCGGATGAACCCCAGATTGGTTTGTTGTAGGTAGAATGTCATGTTTTGGGTTCTTCGTCTTCTGCTCGTGCTGATCTCCCGCAAGAAAACTGCCCACCACAACCTGGTTGTGCAGAAACAACACACACTCGAAATTTGCTCCCAGAAAATTATTCTTAAAAGATGCTTGTGAGAATGAATATGAGATCACTTATAGACATTTGCAGAGATTATAACTCCATGTTGGAATTTATTATAAGGTATATTAGTGTATACTGAGACGCATCAATAGTTATTCATTTGTTTCCTTTAGGGGAAGATTAACACTCGACTAATAGATGGTGAGAATAGCCAGAAACATCATGTGGGTATTTACAGAGGCAAGCTTGTCTAGAACTAGATTTCACACCTTGAATATGATTTAGTTAGCAAGCTTTCACGGTTTTCCAATTTTTAGAAACATATAAAAATTTCTCAGGAACACTTCCAAGAGAACATTATAGGAGATCTCTAAATGACAAGCACACAGAAAGAACCAAATATGGAAGCAGAATTTTCAGCCCGAGAATTGCCCGTGAAAGCACCTAAATGACAGGACAAGACTTCAATCTTCTTACTGACAGTGCCCGAAACATATAAATGTCGAAAATACCTGCAAAGGACTTGCTGCCACGAGCAAACCAGCGATGCCGCCACCCACAACACGTCCGTCTGGGCTTGCTAATGAGACACTCATCCCACCAGATCTGCTCCTCGTTCCTCCAGAGTCATTGGGCATGAATGATCCGGATAAGGATAATATCTCAAAACGACCCTGGAGCAAAAGTGGACTAGGAAAACTGAGGGACTAAAGCTACGAAATGGACAAGTGTGGGAACAAACTTGCTAAATGAATTTTTCCAATGGATGATGGAGACTTGTTTAAACACCGGCACAGTATTCACAATCTAATTATAAGTACCGCACCTGGGGCATCCATTTATTTGAAGCAAGCCATTCAAAGCATTATCTTTACATACTCAGAAAAAAAAAGAATGAACCAGAAATAAATCACCTCGTATGTTAAGGTACCGCCGGAGGAATTAGGCTGACGAAGCGTAACACTTGAGATCACACCATTTGCAGAGAGAACGCATATGGCTCTAGGTCCTTGTTGAGAAAAGGATATGACTTTCATCATGACGTCCTAAACCAAATAAGAGATGCTCAAAATTCAGTCTTCTACTTGTATAACAGTCAAATGAAGGGTATGATCTACGAAGCAACAATTGTGAGGAGAATATCAGCTAAATCATAGCATATTGGCATTAAACATGGTAGCCTAGCTAAGATATTTGCTATGATGTTTAATGACTACGGTAGAGTGATATAAGAAAATTTCTGACTTCATCTTTCATGAAGAAATAAGGAAGATGATGTAGTCAACAGATGGAACAATCTCTTTTTTAAGATGTGCAATGAGCTCTTTAATAACATCATCCCGAACTACTTGGATAAAACTGTGGACAGTGTTGAGACCTCCAAATTAAGGGTACATCCAATAAATAGTCTCGTTTCCATCATCCAAAACAAAATCTGAACTAACTTCAGTAGCTTGAGGTATTATCGACCAAGCCCAAACTTAATAAATCATAATTATTAGCTTGAGGTATTATCAACCAAGCCCAAACTTAATATATCATAATTATTGGAGCCATCAGAATCAAGTATTTCTATCTCAACCATACTAAGGGTGAGCAACATGGGGGCAGAATTAGTGACTAGGTTTCTATTTTATACTAATAGTAAATGATATTAGTTCATAAATCTTGGCATAATTAAGCTCTTTTTTTCCTTAAAGAAGACAGTCGATAGTCATACTAGAGAAATCAAATTCCTACTGTTCTCTATTACGTACCTCTCCTGTATTAACGGTGATAATATGGGGAGTAAAATTGGTACCCACAGAGCATGCAACCCATTCACCTGCAAAATCAAGTTCTGATGTGATCAACCATAATCCGATTCATAAAATGATTTTGATGTTTTGTGATACAAGGAACAGATAAAGCCTTTACAAACGTAAAAAGAGTCTTTAAAAAGCCTTGCACTCTGTGCAATGTGGTCAATTAAGAAGAGAGAGATTCGACCTAAAACTTCTGGCAGACCTGAGCGCAAGAACATCAGCAATTCTCATCACTTATACTTGAGATCAACAAGAAGAACATTATAGCATAATAGCTTCAGATAAGCCAAACAACTGCACGTCCAGAATCTTTCCCCACTCTTCGAGCTCAAAATTCTCCACATTTCACTATTAACCCAACTCACGGAAAAGGCAGAAAAAAGAAACGATATTTACTCACCGTTCTTGCTGAACAACCACAGCCATTAAAATCTCCATATCTAAACAATCCCAGGTCCCACTTCTACAGGAAAAAACACCTCTGAACATGAAGCTGACACACAGAAAAAGTTCTCACTGCTAATCTCTTGGAACTCTTGGCATGGCAGTACTGAACATCAAACCGAAAAAGAAAAAACCATCGAGCTGCCACTTCAGTGCAGGCTCGAAATCACAATCAACAATAGAAGCATGCAACAAGAGTCCACATTTCTGAGCATTTACCAAGATTCTCCACTTCGAACTTGGGCTTGCTGACCGACCCGGCCGGCTTCACTTTGCCGCGCTTCGGGGTGGAGAAGTCGATCACCGGCGGCGGCGGCGCCGCCGACGATATCGGCCTCGGCGACAGCGGCGCCCCGACCGGCCCATCGGGCCCATACTTCCTCGGACGGCCCCTCTTCTTCTTCACCAGAGTCCCCGCGGCGGCCGGAGGCGGCGGGGGGGCCGCCGTGGCCACCGCCGGGGGCGGCGCCGATCCGGGCGCCGGGGTGGGGTTCTCGGCTCTTGGGGCGACGTGGTAGTCCGACGGAGCGTCTGATCCCACCACTGTAACACCTCCGCCACTACTAGCAGTCACACCATCTCTTCCCTCCATAACCGAAAGCTTTCAAAAAGAGAAAAAAGAAGAAGAAACAAAAGCAAGAATTTCTACGAGCTAGACATCAAAGACCCATTTTCATTTTACACCAGAAATTTCCCCAGGCAGCTCCGAATTCGGACAAAAGAAGAAAGTTCGCCAAATGGAAAACCAACCAAAACTCCAAAACACAGAAACAAAAGTGACCAACCAAAAAAAAAAAAGAAAGGAAAATCGAAACTTTGAAGCAGTCAAGAAAAAAAGATGAAATTTTTCACAGGGATAATTATGGTGGGAAGTTTCTGTGATCACAGACAGGCGGGTCAGCTCGGACAAAGCTTGAATTTTGGGGGCGAAGATTGACAAAAATTTCAAATGTGAATTTCGAATAGTGGGAGGGAGGGGAACGGGAGGATCTTGATTTGGAGAGAAGATTGACAAAAAAATTCTTTGATCTTGGGGGCACTTTTGGGGGCTTATGTCGTGTTGATTTCAAAGGGGAACGAAGAAAATGCAGATGGGAGAAAAGCTAACTCGGTTTTTCTTGATTGGCTAATGCAGCTTCCTAACTTTCCTAAGACGAAAAAAAAATACATTATATATTTTTTTATTTGGGTAAAGGAAGGAAAGAAGGAAGAGAAGGGAAAATATATATATATTAATGAAACGGCCGGAATCATTGAATTTATATGGCAATTTGGAATTAAATAATTTAGTATTAGGGGGCATTGATATGTGCGTTTTGGTTTGAATCCATTGGGGGAAAAAGACCATTTTTTTTAAAAAAAAAAAAAAAAAAAGGAACCAAAAGTGGGTAGTGATAATAATAATTTCTTGTTCTTTTTTTTTGTGTTAAATTTGGGATCATGCTGGGGAGGTGGGAGAGCCGAGCTAATCAAATATTTAATACGAAAGTAATTATGATTGTAATTATTTACCAACTATAAAAAATTAGTTGGGAGGAAGGAAAGAGGGAGAGAGAGAGAGGGAGAGGGAGAGATAATGTTGATCTAGAAAAGGATAAAGGAAGGTCGCTAAAGCAAAGCAACCCCCTTTTCCCCGTCGGGTAAGAAAAATACATAATACAAACAAGGCTAATAATAACTAGGCTCCTATTAAATCCCTATGTTAGTGTAAAGCACAAGTTAAGCATTCACTCATGGACCCTTCACATGTTAAAGAATTTAGGTTATAAAGCAACTCTAAACACACGCATACACTCATCTAGTTGTAAACGCATAATTATTATTTTTGCACTAACAAAAATGTAAGGTTCACTTATTCCACGAAAAATTAATAATTTGGAAGTTATTTTCTCAAAAAAATGATTGCTTTGTATCATTTATAAAAATAAGTTAATAAAAATATTTTCATTATTCACGAAAATTTCAAATTTTAAATTATTTTTAATAATGCAAAATTTTTTATATATTAATTATTTCAAATGATTATTTAAAAAAATATTTTCCAAATCTGTTGATTTACAGGGAAACAAACATAGCATTGGTTATATTCAATTAAACCATGCAGACTCCACTTGTGAAAAAGTAGCAATGATTTCGTGATATTTTGCTCCTCCACTTTACAAAAAGATAAAATTGAAAAACCAAAGAGAAAAAGGAACAACTAGATAAAAATCACATATTTCCCATGTTAACTTTTTATTTTTTTTGGGTGGGCGGGGACAGACACGCTGCAGAGATTGGAGAAATGTGACTGTCCTGTCTGGGACTCAAGAGGTTGACTTGGTCAACTTACCTGTCAAATTTCAGATCGCCGGGGAAAAAAAATAAAAGAATAAAATAGAAATGAGAGCACCAGAAAACAAGAAAAGGAAATGACCGACGACGTTGTCGTGAAGGCTGGGATTTTAGACATATTTGGGCTCATTAAATTTCGTATGATGCTTCCGCCCAAAAAGATAATAGTAAAAAAATTGCTGGGATGCTTTTCAACTGTGAGAGAAAAGGTGCAAACTTGAAAGCTACGTACAAAGGTATTTAAAAATAAAAAATAAAAAAGAGAAAAGATCACCAAAATTCTCAAATTATACTCATTATAACACATTTATCTTCATAAAAAACTTCAAATTTGTACTGTTATAACACATTTACCTTCCATTAATACTCAGTCAGATATTTTTTTTTTTAAATAACGTCATTTTTATTTTACTTAAACTGCACGAATGCTATAATAATGTCGTTTGCTTTCTAGCGTTCATAGAAATGGGTTTTAATAGTGTCCCTTGACAAAATCTCCATGGAAAGGTAAATGCATCACACAAGTATAAATTTAGAATTTTTAGTATCACAAAAAAGTCTAGGATAAATATATCGAGGCGGATATAATTTGGAATTTTTGTGGTTTTTATTCAAATAGAAATAACAAAAATTAATGTTATTTTAGTCTTTGGCAAAAGAATTAAGACGTTAATAGGGTCTTGTTCTACGTTAAATCCTTTCACTTATACTCGAACTAAGGGAAAGAAAAGGCTAGGGGATTCTAAGAAAATTTGATAAAGTATACTTATTAAATTGTAAATTTCTTAAATTTTGGCATTAAAATAATTGGGTGGCCCTGCTTGTATATACTTAATTACATGTGACATAATTAAAGAAGGATTAACTTATACAACAAGTCTATAATGCTTACAACTTCAAAAGAAATATTAACATAGGAATAATCTTTTCACTCCGCATGCATATGTATTTTGTTATATAATATTTAGTTTATGAAAACTTATAATATAGCTATCAACTTTTTAATAGCAGTTGGTAATGGTTCCACAAAATTTCTTATGGCATCAAACTAGGAATTTTTGTATTAGAAGCTTTCTCAACTATTTGTGTCTTTGGTATGTAGATTGATGCTTTAGTGGTAAAAAATTTCAAAATACACATGATGAGGAGTGCTAACTATTTATATAGTTATCACGTTTTTATTTAATGGCCCGAACTTTTAGAATAATTGGTAATGATCTTGTAAAATATTTACACGATGATTACCCATTTTCGGCATCCAGCCTAGAATCAAGTTGCTTCCATCCGTTTTTACTTGTTTTATGTTATGGAATTGCAAATGAAATGATATTTCTTTCTTTCGGAATTCTAATCTTGGCTTTTGTCTTGCTGCATCATCGGTGGTTATATAAGTTAAATACCCGTGGACTCTTTCGGTTGAACTATAGGGACTCGATTTTTATTTTATTTTTTCCTATAATTAGAGTGCATTCCTAAACTTTGGAGCTTTTCCACAAGGACCTCGGAGAGCTCCCAGTGGGCCCACTTGGGGAAACTTCATGAAACCATAAATCCGCTCTCTATGGAGGAGGAGAATTTCAAATTCTCCATCTCCCCGTTCCCATATGGAATAATGGTCCCCAATAATTATAAAGACCCAATTTCATTAGTTTTTTAGGCATTGCAAAAAAATAAACTCTATAAGAATCCTAAGTATAATGTACGAAAGTCTATTCAATTCTAAAATTTTTCAATTTTGTTGCTCTAATTTTAAACCTTTTGATAACTCTACAATGTATTTATATTAATCAATCTTGACTAAAAATAATTGACGTGGCTATCCAATTGGTGTCAGCCATCTACGTGGCATAGCCAGCATTAATGGAGATGTATTTTTTTTTTCAAATTTTTTATTATTATTTTTAATTTTTTTAATTTTTTTTCCACCTTTGACCAGTCTTGGCTATGGCTGGCAAATGACCACAGGTGAGGTCGCCCTTGTCGACCCTTTAAATAATTTTCTTGATGGATGGGTATTACATAAGTTATAAAACAATGTTTATGCATAATATTTTCTAAGGATCCACCAAATTCCAAGCTAATTGCGTGTATCAATTGGCTAATGATGGTCTTCGTGTCAATCTAATGAGACCTACTCAGTAGATAAACAGGATCTTTACTTGCATACGAATCTTTCATGAGAGCAAATATAAATTGTCGGAGGACAGCCTTAATTTTGTACTGACAAGCGACACGTGTATGCTTACAATTTACTAATTCAAACGAGATAGTAATTAGTTAAAAGAAAAGGGTACTCTTTGTCTATATTATCTTTCATTTTTTATTTACTAGAATTAATAAAAATTTGGAGAGGGACCATGAGGGCAAGACATGCGCTTGAATGAGTACACTTGAAGTTAGTGAATCGCATGTGCCTTGCGCCATTTGGCTTCCCACTACAATCTTTTATTCATGCGATGCTTGACCATTAATTTCTATATAAATTTTGGGGACTATTATTTTAATACCATCCTGTTTATTTTTTTATTTATTATGGTGATAAATCCAATGCCCATTATCTTCTACATATTATAATAATTTTGCTTTCCGCCTTATATCAATTCTCTAGACGCAAAAAAAAGGAAAAAAGAAAGGAGAGCAGGCATGGAATAAGCTTTATAATTTTCCACGGTCGGTCAGCAGACCTAACTTATGTTTGGGTTTGTTATCTACAAATAAGTTATTGAAGGAGGGAAACGGCCTTTTTCAAATCAAATGGCACCCACTTGACCTTCAAATAAAATAAGGTTGAGACCTTATATTGCCCATCCATGTCAAGTTGCTGGTTTTTTTTTTTTATGATTACACAATATATATTATCATTTGAATTTTCTGGGGGAGCACTTCACTATCAAAATCTTAGAAGGATTGGCCTTTCAACTAAATAAATTTAAAGAGAATGTAATGTAGCTCCTTGCATTCTGGTTAGATGGTGTATAGTTAATACCTTGTTGAGGGTGAAAAATTGCTCTGCGGTATTGTGTCAAATATACTATTATTGCACTATAGAAGTTCCTTTAAAAAAAAAAAACAAGAAGAAAACTTTGGTCCAAGGTAAGATGACTATGAAGACTCGTGCGTGCTATTTGTGGGGGGTGTGTTGTTGATACGAAATCCTATTTTGAATTTGGATCTGCGTCCCTGGTTGGCTTTTGTTTATAAGTGACCAAAGGCTGAAAGAAAAATATTACGAGAATTGATTGAATGGATAATCACTTTTTTCAAACGCAGCAGAATCTGTGTTCAAATCACGGCATCTTTCAATAAGAGTAACCTTAAAAGTTACCCAATTTTTTTGTGGGTAAAGCGTTATTCAATGCATGTAGATGGCCAACATCCGTACATCCCTGGACATTATCGCTATTTGATCGGAAAAATTTTCGTGTCTCATGGACATAAAGAAAGGAAGGAGAGAATTAGTTGGTGGGAGGCATTAGTTAAGGCATGAGAACTTCATGGGTGAGTCGAGTTCTAAGTCGGCTGAATTAACCCCGACCAAGTTCGAATCGAGTATAGAGTCTTGGATACTTGAGTCGGAGACGAATTCGAGCTGTGGTAACTCTATATGGGCTCGACTTAACGCGATTATATTTCACTCCCCCTTACAACTTTGGGCCATGACTCGGCCATGTTTGTTGGGCCTTCACATTTGGACTTAAAGCGGCCCAAAATCATAGATTAGGACAAGAGGCCCATGGAACACAACAAGCAGCCCAAAACCATACTCCGGCCCATGTTTTTAAGGCCGACTAAAGTTCGCGTGAATCCAGATTTTGGGTCGGTATCACTTTACTCTTGTCTCTTAACACCTAAAGGAAAACAAGAAAATGTTATCATTTGTTTCGTTGAGAAAATGTAAGGACTTGGAGAAAGCAAAATGAAGTGTCGGGATTAACTCAGATAGCGCTTTATTTAGCAATTAATCGTGCAGAACACTAATTTCTCATCTCCTTACGGAAAAGCAAGAATTCATGCGCCCACTTTTCGATATATACATCATGCATGATTTGCAAATATCTAATTTCTTAGAATTATAATGGAATCTAATGAAAAGAGTAAGGAGTGTCTGTGAAAATCGGAGGGACAAACAAATCTCGATATAATATTCTGATTATGATTGAAATCAAAATTGGAGAATTCGACACTCTATTTGATTAGACAAAGAGAAAAATTAAATGTCGTAATCATTTTTTGGGCCTTAAAAGTCTGAAAGCAAGACTGAAGGATGGGATTAACGTTAGAAGGGATACATCCGATGGGGCCTTATCATGATGTGGCTGGTGTCGAGGGGATCGCAGACAAGGTAGGGACAGAGAGACGAAGATAAGTATAATGTACTACCGATACGAATGACGACAATTCGATCCTTTTTCAGCATTAAATAATACCAAGTTTTTTCTGTGTCTGTCCAGTGGCACGGAATCTTCTGCCTTGGAAATCATGTCCACATCAACTCAGCTAATGAAATGTGGATGAGGCCAAATGGTGCATCGAGCAAGATGGCCTAATTCCACAGTAGAATAGGAAATTAAGATGATGGTGGGGTTCGGCGGCATCAAAAAGAAATCGGGTCGATTGTATCGTGTGTGTTTTCAATCGTGGTCAAATCTCTCCGGCCACATTTTGTTGTTTTTTAAGGGTTTTAAGTAAGGAAGATTAGGTCTAAATCATGCACAAAAGGAAGAATAGTGAAGCTTGCCTAGGGTTTTATGGAGACGTGCTGGCTGACTCGGATGGAAATGATGCGAAAAAGAGCTTTCCACCTAACTAAAGAATCGCGCGTGGGATGTCAGGGTTTGTGCTTGCTCATTTAAGGAATATTTGTTGATGATTTCATTGTAATGGTGCAAGGGTTGCATTGAATGCTAAGGTCTTATTCATGACGCAACGATAATAATGCAGTGTTGGTTTCGTGACGGACAGAGGAGTAGACACTCGACATTGTCGGATGCAACGATGTTTATGTCTTGTCCTCAAGAAGAGTTTTGAGTGCACAAAAAATGCCATCTTTTCATGGAAGTTGGATGCCTTCTGTGGGTTTGCACCGGTAGGTTTGAAAGTTTGTAGGTTTATCAAAATCAAGTTGACTTCCACGTCGTACAAAAATTATTATAACAATTATATTACAATCTGACTATTCTCATCTTTTATTGTCAAATTTATGCATATCAATATTGGAAGCGGTATCACACTAAAGTCCTTGAAATAATGCGACGCACGAAGGACGATACATCATTGGACTATATTATTTGCATGCAAATTTATTGATCTGACGTATATATTGTTAACAATATCCTAGTACAGCTTTTATTTAAATGAGGGGGCGAGAAATTACTCGATTGTGAGAAATCCACGGAAAAAACAAGCCCAAGAAATATGCATCCTTTATGATGGGAGTGCTTTATATCATTAGAAGGAATTCCACCTTTTGTCCCCGCACTTTCATATTTTTTATAAGTGAGTTCTTATACTTTTTAAAGTTATAGGTCGATTTGATTAGACAAATTAAAAAAATTTGTCAACTTGGTCTAGAAAAGGCACGAAAGTTCGTGTTTATTTTATTTATTTGGGCGAAGTGGGTAGCTTGCAAGGATAGGAAAGTATCGAAATGTGAAATCTATTAATGCTTGATGGGACGCTGGAGGAAGGTGAACCTTTCGCGTCCTCAACCAGACAATCCTGCATGGCGACATATCTACGTAGATCCCTCTTGTCCCTCTTGAGAATGTCGGCTCGTAAATACTTCTCTTCTAGAAAAAGATTACATTATTCTTCCGTACACAAAAATCGCATGGGTTCAATCAGAAATCCAACACGAAATAGGAGATAATGTTTCTTCGAGTTGGATGCACAGAGGATCATCCGAACTTTAAGGGGGAAGTTAGCGATTGGGAAGATTCGCCTTTGTGGATCATTAGGAAGTTAAAGCTGTGTGAACACCTAGCAAAGAAGATTCCGTTTTGATTTAATGCTTTATTATAAACTCTATTAGAAAGAAAACCTTTTACTTTTGTCAAGAGACTATTTACTTTTCAACTGCTGAATATGTTCCCTCGCGATTTGCATTGCAGGATCTTTACTGTTATCGGATTAGCAAGGTCATACCGTCTTATGCTCCACGCAAGAATTGTCGATCTCATGAGATATATGAATTGCATACTTGGGAAATTGAATCTTTACAGGTGACTTGAAGTCCGATTCTCGCGATGCAAGTGCGCTCCAAATTGGAAGATGTCGCTCGACCTTAAAGAAGGATCCTTTCTTGGTTGGCGTTATTCTTAGGGTCGTATAATTTAAGAAGATGCTTTTGTGCATTCATTTGGCTGCCAAACAGCAGATGGTGTCGAGTCAACTTCTTGACAACGATCTTGCAAAGGCTAGAGACCAATGATTCTGCTTCAGCTAGGAATGAGCATATGTGAGTGAAAAATGTGCACATCTCTTACAAGAATGCTAGCTACCAGCCAGAGGGCATTGTTGAGGTGTGGTTCGTTCTTCTATCAACAGGATAACACAAGGGTTCAGCGGTCGCAGAAATAGTGCCTCCGAACTGTTAGATGGCTTTTATAATATGAGTTTATATTTTCTTGATATTTTGGATTCAAGCCCATAAATAATTATTGGATATGTATAATCTATTTTTCTTATAATTGAAAGATATAACAAAGAGAGGCTATATGGTAGTTATAGTGGAATTTTGTGGTAGACGAAACTTTAATTTAAAGTTAAATTAGAATAAAACCTTATGTCTCAAAGTTTCTTTCTTGCTTTTTATATTCAATTTCCTTATAATTGCACGTCATACCTTGACAAGCAGAACTCTTGTATTACATAAATTGATGAACACTTTGGTCCTAAGGTTCTGGAGAAGGGACGGCATTTCTAGTAATGGGGTGGAGAATATAAGAGATTATAGGGGTCTTTCTGCGATTAGTGGTAGTTTTGGAGTATATAATCGAATAGAAATCCTTGAACCCAATACCTTTTTGTGTATAATTTAGATCTTTTAAGCGTGATCAATGCAGCAGTTGCCAGAGGGAGTAGCCCACCCTTCTAGAACATCGTGTTTCCTTCTCCTGGGGTTTGACATCTTTAGTTTATTTTTGCTTTGGCTAAGGACATAAAATTTAATTTTATGAGATAGCTTTCAATATCTAAGCCCCACTTGACTAGTTTATGTTTATGCCAAACCATTTTGTCTGAGAAGCGAAGGCGATGGGCATTCGCACCTACTACTCCGTGGGCTTGAATATATATGACTAATCACATACAATAGGGCAAATATTATCCATGAACTTTGACTTGATTTGTAATATGGTTCATGAATTTTTAATTCGAATGTGATTCCCAAACTTTAGCTTAATTTAAAATATAGTTCTTAGACTTTTGATACATGTTCAATTTGATCTATGAACTACAATGATAAAGTTCAATGTTATTCTTGAGCTTGAATTAACTGAAGGACGGCATTAAACGTTTCTATATAAATTAGGGACTACATCGAACATGTATAAAATATTAAAGGATTATATTGAACAAATTAAAAAATTAAGAAATACATTGTATATTAAGCTAAATTTTATGAATCATATTAAATACATTAAAAGTTTTATAGACTATTTTACAAATTGAGCTGAAATTTAGGGATCATTTATGTAATTATCTCCATATGATAAACAAAATGTCCACTTCGTCCATTCCGTGCTTTATTTGATCGTGTGATTCTAGTAGTGTTAAATTACAATCGCAGCATTCACACCATAAATTACCTTTCCCTTTTTGCATTATTTTTTTCCCATTATTACATTCCCGTTCGCCCTAAGGAGACCTAAGATCGAAAAAACTTAGATAACCAAGCATAGGACGAATTAGTTGAGATACTTCCCACAGATTCGATGCCTTTCATCCACGATTCTGTAGGCGCAGCAGGATGCCGTTGCCCATTTGCTTCCTGCTTTGCCGAAGATTTTCGCTCCGTTTCATGCAATTCTTTAAGCTTTTTACGGTTGTAACCCGGCGCGTTCAGAATTACGACGTACCACCGATGACGACGACTCGTTCAGACCACGTGATATGTGGCGACCAATTCGATGACCATACAGCGGTTCTTCAGCGTGACGAAGCGACGGCGACTTTTATATGCGGCTCAAATTTATTGAAAGATGACTGTCGATCGATATATTAAATAATAGGGATTGATTGACGCAAATGAAATTAAATTAAGCTCTAAATTACCAGCTTCTGGATATTTTCTTTATTAAATTACAAAAAAAGCAAACGAGAATCGACTGATTCAGAGCTCCATGTGCATGGATTGACGAGACGGGATGAATTCTCCCATCTGGAAATGAGTCGCGAAGGGGGTTCCTGAAAAGCAGAGCCCCAGCCGTGGGGGGAGCCACGCCGAGCCGCACGTGATCACCGTACGGCTCGGCAGGATTGCCAGCTCAGCTCGCCCCGTTAGCCGGCGCACTTGGCGGCTTTTCCACGGACTCAAAAGCCTAGGACGTTGTCCTAGCGAAGGAATGTTCCTCCTTTTTTCTTCACATTTCGAGATCTTCTGCCTTTGCTAACCGCAAATCGATAATACCCTTAAATATGGGTCTATTTCGTAAAAAATACTTAATTCTTAAAAATAATTACCTATATTAGTTATGAAAATGAATCAAGGAAAAACATTTTCATCATTTAAGAAATTATTTAAATACAAATTATTATCGATGGTGGAAACAAATGATTATTTTTTTAAAATATTTTTTTGAATTATTCATTTTTTACTAAATAAATAGAGCATTAATAAAAAAACATTTTTTGTATAACCCATTCATTTCAAAATAGGAAGACATGAAAAGAGCGGTTGTTGCAATTATTTTAGATTCTCGTTAATGAGTATTCGTTGATCGCATTTTAATAAAAAAATTAATTTTGATAGATTGATTGTACATGACACGTAAGAGATAATGTATGAAAAATGATAACCTTTTTTACTTAGACATTGTTAATAAAATCCGTATTTCTAAAATACTAAAAATGATTACAATGATGAGTACCTAATTTATCGTAGTGACTCTTGAATTTGAGCAAAAATAGAACAAAAGGAGCAATTTCTACCTTTGTTCCTCAAACACGTGAGGCAGTCTAATTTATTCTGTAGGACTTGTTTCTAATTTATCGGTTATTAAATAAAATAAGAAGAAAGAGAAGCTATTAAAAGATCTATTTACCTGAAGAGAAATAATATGTAGTGGATGTCAAAATCTAATTAGAGGTATATCCCCCAATAAACTAATTAATCGTGAATATTTAATTTCCTAGATTTGTAGCATAGCTTGTGCCAATGGCACATGAATACTGCATTTCTCCATAGTTTTTTTTTTTGGTCGAAAACAAAGTTTTGCATTCATTCATTATACTAAACGAGCCTTACAAGTCAACGATGGGTAAAATTCTGAACATAGAATTTCTAAAAGGAAAAGAGGAGGATAATTCACCCAGTTTGTAGGAAGATTTTTGGACCTGTGGGAGTTTGCGAGCCAATCCATAGCTCGATTTGCTTCGCGAAGAGTATGCTCGACCGTTACAGCTATGCCCCTGACTGATTTAATAAAATGAAGCTCTTCTTTGCACTGTTCAATAATTTCTTTTATGTCCCAGGAGGATTCGGCCCGGCCCATCACAGCATCCACCGTGTTTGAACTGTCATTTTCAACTATCCATCCGTTGCTTTGGACGAAGCCTTGTCCCACGTGCATAGCTTCACTTCGGTTCAAGAACTTCAACCCCGCAATGAGCTAGGGCTTCGCGCGTCTTTGGGAGAGAGCGCCCGGATCTGCACCGCAAAGCCGTCGGCCACCATCCCCGACAAGTCGCGCAGTATACCGACAGCTGATCCTAAGAAATCGCCCAGACCCCATGCGGCATCGATGTTCAGCTTCAGTTTTTCTTGTTCCGGTGGCTTCCATCTGGTGGGTAGGTTTCGATTAGTGGGTTTTTGCCCTTTCTTGGTCTGCCATCTGCTAAATTTTACTTGTTGTGCTAGTGCTAGATCTACCATGGTTGTCGGTTGTGGGGGCTTACCGCGAAAGATCGAATCATTCCGTGCTTTCCAGATGTTCCATAGCACTTCAGCAATTTGTTCTTTTTCAGGTAAGATATCGCTCCTTTCGAAAACTTCCAGTAGCCACCTATCAAATCTTGTTATGTTGCTTGGTTTGCTGTTGATCTGGAGTCGAGGGTCTGTCCAGATTTTTTTGGTCCATTTGCAAAGAAGGAAGAGATGTTCTATTGTCTCCATATGTTTGGCGCAGAGTGTACAATAGGGGTTGGGTAGCATTTTCCTTTTATACAGGTTCTCCCTTGTCGGTATGGCATCTTGACATAGACTCCATAGAAAAATTCGCAATTTTGGGGGAATATCTAAGCTCCATATCCTTGTCCAGAGGGATCTTGGCGGCTTGAAAGAACAAGTTGCTCTGTTTTGTTATGTTTTTGTGGCATTTGAATGGTTCAAGTTGTACCCACTCTTCACAGTGTATGTCCCTAATTTATTACCGATCCAAACTAAACAGTCTTCTTTTGGAGTCGGGCTAATGGGTGTCGCAAGTATCTCGTTCGCTACTTGTTCTTCAAATAAATTCAGAATTAAATTTTCCTTCCATACCCGCAAGTCTTCATTGATGAGTTCGGCCACCATCATCTGGTTCATTTTGGTTAAGAGGGCCTCCGAGTACTCCAAACTTTAGCCATTTATCTTTCTCGATGTTGATAGATTTGCCATCCCCTACGGACCATTTAACCTCTGATTCTATGGCTTCTCTCCCCGTTAAAATGCTTTGCCATCCCCAAGACAGTCGCTGCCCTTTTCTTGCCTTCCACAAATTGCCATTTGGAAAATAAATGCCTTTCAATATTCTACTCCACAAAGTTGAGGGTGTTTTGGCTAGTCGCCAAGCTTGCTTGCCGAGCATTGCTCAGTTAAAATTTCTCAAATCTTTGAACCCCAAACCTCCCTCATCTTTTCTGGTTTTCAGTGTTTCCCAATTCTTCCAATGCAAACCCCTTTTTGAATCATTTTTCTGCCACCAAAAAGAAGCAATTCTCTTTTCTATAGCTTTGCAAATGGATATTGGCGATTTAAAAATTGACATTGCATAGTAGGGGTGAGCGGGTCCAGGGTGGGTAAGGTCTAGACCTGGACCCTGTTCCCTACCCTGTTATAACCGGTTCTCCTTTTTTGGACCCCGTTCCCTACCCCTTTTCATTGGACCCTGTTCCCGGCCCACCCTGTTTTTCCGGTCCGGGAACAGGGTTGACCCTGTTTATATTGGAACCTATTTTGCAACCGTCCATCTATACGATTTCGAATTTTATTTTAATACATGAAAAAACAACATAATTCTTTTAATTTATATTGAAATATTAAGCGTTATTAATAAATAAATTTCTACCTCATTTCGTATATATTAATCAAATCCTAAGTTGTTCACTCGAGATTAAGTCGCGATAATTTAGCAACTCTACTGAGGTTTTTCTTTGTGGATCACTCGGCAGGGGCCTTCTTCGGTCCTTGGAAAAAAGAAACAAAAAAAAAATGGAGGAAAAGCTTGAGAGTCAAGGTCAATGTTAGGAGGCAGAGGAGATGTGGGCAGCGTGGAGAGGGACGTGAGGGAGACGTGACAAGCCGGCGGGGAGAAAAGAAAAAGAAGAAATAGAACAGTGTATTGTTCATCTTCTTCACGGGCTCCCTCCGCATGCCATAGCCACCAACCGCTGCGCTGCGCGCGCGGCCGCACCACCGTGCCACCGCCGGAGCCCCTCACCGCGAGCTCGCACCGCCACTCGTCGCCCCCGCTGTGGCCGCGACGACCCGACACCTCGACCGCCCGGCTTCGCCGTCGCCCTTGCCCCCGTGAAGCCGCCACCGCACCAGCACCGCCGCTTGGCTCCTCGCGACACCAGCAACCAAGTGAAGCCGCAAGGTCGACAAGAAGGCGTACAATCCGGTTCTCAAACCGGTTCCCGAACCGGTCCGGTCGATCCGGTTCCCCGTGTGGGTAATCCCTCGGAACCGGTTCCCTGACCGGTTCAAACCGGTTCGACTTTTGGGAACCGGTTCCGGACTGGTTTCAATGGGAACCGGTTCCCAACCCTGTTTTCCGGGTGGGCGGTTCGGGAACCGGGTTTACCCGGTCCGGTTGAACACCCCTATTGCATAGTGCGAGAGAGCTTGCACAACGCTTTTTATTAGAATTTCCTTTCCTGCTTTTGAGAGTAATTTTTCTTTCCATTCTTCTAACTTCGAGTTTACTCTTGCTAAGATCCAAGTGAACATCTCCTTCTTGGACTGACCCCACTCTGTTGGTATGCCAAGATATTTTCCTGTTTTTTCTATGATTGGAACCCTGAGTTGCTGTGCTAGATTTCTTTTCAGAGATAATGGACAATTGCTGCTGAAACATACCCCTGATTTGTTTAAATTAACTGCTTGGCCCGATGCAAAACAATACTGGTTTAGAATATTGGCTAGATTTTGGCATTCCACAATAGTCCCGTTTAAGAAAAATATGGCATCATTAGCAAAGAGTAGATGAGATAGTGTAGGGCAGAACCTATTTAGCTTTATTCCCTTAATGCTTCCATCTTCGAGGGCTTTGTTCATCATCCCAGTCAAAACATTTGCCATTATGATAAATAAATATGGGGAGAGCAGGTCGCCTTGTCGAATTCCTCTTGAAGGGGTGAAATATGGGGTAGGCTCCCCATTTATCTTCACACTTAGAGACACTGTTGACACACATTTCATGATAAGAGATACCCACAGCTCACAGAAACCCATTTTCAACATGCAATCCCTCAAAAAGTCCCATTCGATTCTGTCATAGGCTTTCTGCATATCCAGTTTCAATATCGCCTTGAACTTCTTCTTCCTTTTTGCTATTCTCAATTGATGCAAGACTTCCTGAACTATTAAAATATTGTCTTGAATTTGCCTCCCTTGAACAAAAGCGCTTTGTTCAAGTTCTATTATCTTTGGAAGCCAAACCTTTAGTCTGTTTGCCATAACTTTTGATATAACTTTGTAGCTGACATTGCACAGACTAACACATATACACCATTCTAGGATATCTAAATATTATTTGAAATTAGCAATTGTCAATATGGTCGATCATGCTTTTTCCAAATTAATACTATTGCTTAAAATTTATTTATGAGCCATAGAGTGAACACAATTAGAATGGAGGTTCGTCACGTGCGATTAAAACAACCCTAATTTTGGTGACTTTTCGACTAAAATCTAGAGTCTTGGACATGGAACGGATTCATCAACGCTATCAAAAGTGGTGGATTTTCCACAAAAAAACCAGCATATTCTAATGGTGTTGCCGACCTTATGATGTGAACCCAATCGTTTCAAAACCCGCTTTCTCTCCGAGCACTCGCTAATTAATCTTATAAAGAAATCCGTTTGAACTCCATTAATCATGCTTAATAAAAAAAAAATGTGTTGGCTGCAAATAACACGAGAGAGACTGTTTATTGAAAATGAAAATCTTTTTTTAAGTAGATGTTTAAAGAGTCGCTGGAGACAACAGTTGATTAAAAAAAAAAGAATTCTTATCCTAAGCAATCCATCGATTGGTCAGCTTCAACCAAAAGGGCTGCTGGGCACCGGCAATTATTAATTAATCCATTGAAGCTAAGATCGCCATCCACAACTTCGTCTGGTCACATTTAAAAAAAAAAAAAATTGGATGGATTACCTCAAAAGGGCCAAATCCCAACCAATTTTCAACTCCAAAGATCTTCAATCTTGGGAACTGTCAACCAACGTATTTCCTCAGCACGAGACCATTTAATTAGTCTTTTTGTTACATTTCAAATCCCACTACGGGAAAGAAATCAAGTAGGTAAAAAGATTTAGAGCTTTTCATCTACCATAATCGACGGGGAGGATCGTGCACCGGGGGACCCAATGTCCGAATCTTACATAAGCCGTCGTCTCCACGTTCCTTGTCTTTGATTTTCCAATCTGCACGAGTCGAGAATTTAGGAGGGTCTGGAGATGGATCGTATCATCACGCGTTCGTGCTTTGCGCATCGAGAATCAAACCACCACTCGAAAACATTAGAAAAGAAGAGGGGAGGAAAGGAAAGTCCACGTGTGTCGGTTTTGCAGATGTCTTGTGAAATTTGATAATTGTCATCGAATGCGATGGTTGGCTTTCGCGAGATTTGAAAAGGTGCGCATTCAATTGGCTAGATGATGGTTCTTGGTCACCTAACTCTTCCAAATCGATTCAATTCGCAAGCACCGAAGTGGAGCCACCGAAGAAAAGTCAGATGAGGCGATGTTCTACTTCTAGAATTTAGTGGAATTTCTAAGATTTCGTGTTTGAATTTAGGGCAGCCTCCGAAAGAACTTGCAATTATAGCCCTTTGTTCATGCCCCAGCGACCGGCTTTAAAGAAGACTTTCTGTTCCGGTTGCGGAACAAGGGAAAGGATTGTCGGGGTCTTAGGTTGTACCGAGTCAAAGCAAAATTGCGTTTTTTTCTCCTGGTTGGAGGGGGTCATCGGGTTGTTGAAAGTCCAAGTCTTTCTTTCACACACAAGTCGCTTCGAATTTCAGTCTCATGGGGCTTGTCGAGAATTACATGTCTCCTTCTTTTAAAGAGGTATAGTTATTTAGCGAGGCTCCACCGCGGCAGGGGTGGCGGCGCTTTCTTTCCTACGGCGGCTCGCTGACAAAAAGGCTACCCTTTTCTTAACGGACAGGGAAAAACGACCCGAGATATAGCTTCTCTATTAATCCATCTCAAAGGGCACTCCCAAAGGAAAGCAACCCACTAGCCGATGCCTTGCGAAAAGCGACATGAAAGTGAAGTGTATGCCCCCGATGCGGCCGAACGCAAAAAGGAACGATCCAAAAGCAAAACTTGGGAGATGAATTTCGATCGAAAGGGGATCGAACTACTTCTCCTCGCTTAAACAAAGCGGAGAACGTAAGGTACAAGATTAGGTTATAAGATGGGAGTTTTTGCCTTTTTCCCCAAGTCATCCTCCCCCCTAAATGACACGGGTCAACCGAGGCGACCCCAAGGATTTTCAGTTGCCTCGGCTGGACCACCGCACCATTGCGGTCTCGTCCCATTCGCCCGCGTCTCTCGTACATTCTCGCGTTTACACCTAAAGCCTAAAAGATTAGTGCCAGCTAGATAACACGGAGGCGGCAACAGCAGTGACTTTTACTTTACTTCTCCGCCAAAACATCGTCCATTTCCGAAATCTTTTAATACCCCCTCGTAATGTATAATAATCATAGCATGACAGAGAGAGAGACAGGGAGAGAGACAGAGACAGCCCAACAATGCTAAATTGCTGTAGGAAACTGTACAAACTATGGACTGTACCGAATCATTCTGGTATCCAACAACTCTTCCTCCCGCCCGCCCGCCAGCAATTACAACCTATTTACAAAGGACAAAGCCCTTTTCCCACCACCCGTTTTGGTCCCTCCCTCCCTCCTCAAGGAATTCAAATATCCCACAGATTTACAAAGCCATCGTTTCGAAGATGGTGGAGCTGTCCCTATGGAACTGTACATATTTATGGGGGACGGTCTCTATCTACCCTCGAACCAACCCCAACCCAACTCTTAACTAACGACTATACTATATCACCAAATTCCACCTCCCCAACTATTTACAACGCTGCACATGGACCCCCCAACTCCCCAACCCAATCAAAGTTCAGAAGCAAAGAATATGCGCCACTGCCACTAGATTCGCCCTTTATGCCCTGCTCCTCACTTCAAGAATATGACCTGATCAAGCCCAAATGGTACAGATTCCTTCTGACCATGCTTCCAAGTGACCACAGAACCGCCCCGGCTACCCCAACCGCCTCCTCTTCCCGCTCCGCCTTCTCATCATACAGTAATGGCAGTTCCTTGACTTGCAAATCAGCGAACCCAATCCTGTGCCTCACGGCTTCAATGATCTTTGGATCCGCAGGGTTTCCCAGCGCATCAGTCACGTAGAAGATGTTGAGTACAGTGTCCATTGTTGTAGAGATTTCCGCCCTGGTGACATTGAGGCCGTTTTCACGGAATGTTCGCGTCACTTCGGCCAAGAGACCCACCCTATCTGCTGTACATAGCTCTAATCTCACACCCTGCAAAACAATCAAGCATAACAAGCGCACTTATTAGGCAACCAGAGTCAAGAGAGTGATAAGAAAGTCGATGTGACAGGCAAACGAGAGAAATAAGAACAATACCTTTGACGCTCTTCTCTCGACTGATGCTTGTAGACATTGAACTACCCGCTGCCTTTCAGGTTCAGAACTAATTGGGGTTCCATCCATGTGCCTAATCAAGAATTCCTGAGACCAAATCAGTGAAACCAGAGTCAAACAACCTACCCATAATCATAATTTCGAGGAAATTATATCAGAGGATTGACAATCATGCACCAACCATATTTGCCTTGTCTTCTGCAGTATTCACGGTCGCATGGAAGACAACATACTCCATGTCCGTAAGGGTGCAAACAACATCAAACAAAAGCTTCGTCCTATCTTTACACTGAACGTTCACTACCGAGTAACCCCTTTCTGCCCAATTCTGTACAGTTACGATGGGAGAATCAGCAGTGAGCTGCAAGATCGGCTTCCTCTCATAATCGCGGTCTGCAAACATCATTTGATGTAACCTCCTCTCGGTGTGTGTCACTGCCATCGACACTGTAGTCTTGGCGCTCCTAATGTCATTATCTCCTTTCAGGACATGTTTTAATCTTGCCTCGATCCTATTTATGTGCTGAGAGTCCTCGATGGGGGAACCGGAATTACAGTCCTTCACGTAAATCAGCGAAGCTATCCTTCCATTGTGAGTCCACACCTTTGCTTCCACGACATTACACTGCAAGTCGGCGAGAACAGCAAAGACCTCTGAGAGCAGACCAACGCGGTCCGTTCCGGTCAGCTCGAGTGCTGTCAGTCTTCTGTTATCATTGGCCCTTCTATAATAAATGGTGCCGAGCGACTGAAACGTACAAGGAAAATAATCAACTTCCAAGACAAGTTTGCGAAACATCGATAACCCACAATTAATCAAGCAGCAGCAACATAAATGTCTTAAACAGGACTTGATTCGGCAAATCACCTGCTCGATGTAGCTAATTTCGCTTTGGTCAGTTAATTTGTTTCCGTTCTGATCAGTCACGTGGAAGACTGCAGGCACAAAGAAGATCCAAGGGGCAAGAAGGGTCAGAGAAGTTTCTCATGACAGCATCGAGCGAGGAAATAACCCAACTATAGTACACACGCTTTGAGGCGCACATTAGCAAGAATGAACTCCATAACGAACTGTTGTTAAAGCGAAAAAGAAAAAGAAAAAAAAGGAGCAAGTTTGACTCACCATCCATGAACCATCTTCCATCACAGGAGATGTAAGCCTTCTTGATCGAAAGGTTCAGATCCGTGATGACCTGAACAGCCTCCAATAGAATCCCATGATTTCTGGCACTATCGACCTGAACGACCCCAGCGAAAAGACGATCCACAGTCAAATTTTTTTTTTTTGTTTTGCTTTTGTTTTCGAGCCGACGAAAAAGGACAACGAAAAAGAAGGGCATTTCATCATTTCTCGACGGGTCTATTTTGTCCGAAAGTCCCCTCTTTTTCCTCTAAATGGTTTCGTGGAAGCATACCTTAACAACAGTGGCCCTGGAGCAAACGCTATTATCGATCACGACCCTGTGAGCAAGGAAAAAACACGGGAGAGGTCAATTCGCGGAAAATTTGCTTTTTGAAACTTCAAAATTCCCAAACGAAGAAGCACGTCGCCGAAAAGTTTACACGCGAAAAACGAAAAGAAAAAAAGGGGAAAAAGGGAGAAAATATTAAAGGTAATTAATGAAGGGAGATTGTAACTTAGGACATGGAGGGTCATGAGTTGTTGCGAGATTTCGTGGTGTCATAAGAGTTTCCAAACGAGAGAAGATATCGAGATGAGCTCAAATCGGTAAGAAATAGGCGAAATAATTAAGGGAAGAACAACGAGTGCCCGGATATCGAAGTAAGAAAAGGAAAATGGGGATTACGGTGCGAGAAAATGGCGCAAGATGGAATTCGTCCACACAACCGTGGACGGAAAGAACGAGATTATGCAGAGAAAGCAAAAACGAAGAGAGACCCACAAAAATCACGGCGAAGGAAACGAAATTTGGCAGTTGAACACCAGAAGCGAAGTCACTTGTCCGGAAGAGAAGGACCCGAGCGGCGGAACTTGGAAACGCAAAAGGGAAAGCGACGGACCCTGAGAAATCTTCACGGCAAAAAATAAACTGAACAACGAAACCAGAGCCTCCGCGCTTCCGCGGGGGGGAGGAAAATTGGGCACGAAAAACAGGACGCAGCTTTCGAGCTTGCGGGAAACGAAGAGGAAGAAACCCAACCTCGGAGTATTCATTCGGAAGACGAGCTTCTCGTACTCGTCCAAGACAGGCCACTCCATCTCGCACGGTCAAAGCTAGCTAGCCACCCACCACCACAACAGCCTTCGCGTTAAGCCTCCGCAGCACCTCGGGCGCAACGCGAGCGACCCCCTCCCAAAACGAACCGCCGGCCGAAACGACGAGCGACTCGGCAACGGCGGCGGCGGCGAATAAGGAAAAAGCCGGAGCGCAACAAAGAAGAACTCGAGACAGCTCCGAACGACGCCGGACGAGCTCCTTTCTTCTCCCGCCGGTCCGCGCTTATGCCTTGGGTGGAATCGCCATGAAAGTAGGCCGCTTCGCTTCGCCAATCCCCCTCACTCTTCTCTTTCTCCCTCTGGTTTGAAAGCGCATAAAGCGTGCCCTCTCTCCTCGGTCTTTAACTTAGCTCGCTCCCCATCTGCCCCCCTCTCGATATATATATTTATTATCTTTTTACTTATTTATCTATTCGTTTTATTTTTATAATCTAACCTTTTTCCCTTTCGGTTTTCATCAACAGAAGAAAAGAAAAAAAGGGAAAATGGAGAGAGAAAAACGCCCACACGCAAAGAGGCGTTAACTCCAGAGAGAGAGAGAGAGACTGCCCGAATAGACTGCCCGGGCGTGCTGACCCGCTCGGAATTCCCTCTTTACGAGATTCAAAACGCGAAGGGGGAAGGGGGGCGGAGTCGTTAGGTCAACCGTCCATGCCGCCACGTGTCGGTGGCGGGGCCTCCGTTCTAGGGGCCGGTTCGAATCGTCCAGCTCGGACGCCACCTGCGCCTTCGCCTTTGCGTGGTCTCGACTCAACAGAAGCCGGGCGAATCCACTCGCGTGGGGACTCGCGGAGGCGAAAAGTCAATTTTCACGGGGGCCGGAGTTTATACCGCGGGCCCATTTTCCAGCCGGCAAACAATTTTTATTCTTACAATTTTTTCTTCGCGGGGATAAAAAAGTTTTTCCACGGTGATCGTCGGCGTTCGACGTGGCGATCCGGCTTCCCTCATCATCGCCGGGCTGCGGCGGCAGCAGGAGCTCGAGCGATCGATGAAGCCGGACACTAGAGGGACGTCTCATGTCGCGAGAGATCAGTATGATTTGCGGCTGCGATTGCTCCGGGAGGATTGAAAGGGATGGTTCCCCCGACGGTGGGGCCCGCCGGAGTCGGGTCTGGCTTGCTGATCAAGTCTTTGACGCGCCGACCGGGGAGGGAGATGGTGACGTCCGCAGGTGACGAACGCCCCGCATCTCGTACCCCCTCCCCCCTATTTTTTCCTCTGCTCCGTCGTATGGGTCGGTTCACCTTTATATTCCTATCTCGGTCGGCATTAATTGCGTCATTATTCCATCATGTTTAATGAATTCTTTACGCCCGATCGCGATCGCGACGATCTTTATTCCCCGCCCGCCCGACCGCCCCGCCCAACTTATCCGCCCCGTCGCCGATTCCCGATTCGTTTTTTTATTTGTAAATCGCCGCTTTTTGTTATTTTATATCATTTGTTTAAAAGCTGGGATCGATTAGCCTCCGCGGTTTGTGGGGGCCGGCGGCGCGGAGGGCAGATTGGTCATTGCGCAAGCGAAAGCTGCCCGTCGGGGTCGCATTTAATTGGTCGGGTAGGGGACACGACCCGGAAGTGGTGCGCGTGGTACGACGAGGGAGGCGGAGCTTCGAAATCTTTTCGAGTCCGGGACGTGTCGGATGGAGGTATGATTCCGGATGAAATGTCAATTAAGTTTCGTACTCGTCACTCGTTATTTTTATAAAAAAGAAAAAAATTTAATTATTCTGAAGTGATGTGCTTGAATAAGGTCGGGTGCCGTACTGTCCGAAATATTGAAAAAAAGAAACCTTCGGATGCATGCACTATGAAAAGTTAACAACTTTTTTTATGCCAGTCGTTTGAACGAGTATTTCGGTCGTACTATCTACAGAAATCTTTGTTTTAGGGTAACAAACAACTTCAAAAAGTGAAAAGAGAGAGCGTTTGGATTCAAGTTTACTTTTCCCTTTTTTGAATAGAGCTTTCTTAGCTCGGAACACCTACAAGTTTTCGCAACATGGAGATTTAAATCCATGGATTCACATAAGATTTCTTCCAAGCTCGTTAAACTTTGAAAAAAATAGTAAATTCTTGCAGGAAAATAAAAGATTACTTTTTTTAACAAAGGAAAAAAGCAAGCAAGCACGCACGCCCTTAGATTTCTAATGACGTACAAAATCGCTGCACTTCTTTTTTTCCTCGATTTCAACGTCTTCATAATAGGACCTCCTTTTCAGTACCGCGGCTTGACGAGTACGGTAGGAGTTTCACTGGTAATATGAGCTAAAATTCCCGGACGTAAGGCAAGGTCACGAATTTGAACCTACTTGTGGTAGCATATTGCGTATTCAACACGCACGTATAAATACGGCCCCCCGTGCGCACCGGTGCGCACTCGTCGTCTTTGGACCGTACTCGTTGTTGCGCGATCAACGCAGCGGCTCCAAATTCCACGAACGACGTGTCGATCGCAAAAAGCAAAAGGAGAGAATAGTTCGTCCAGCGTTGAAGTTTGAAAGCGTGCCCTAGCCATTAGCCATTAGCCGTAGCCATTAGCCATAGCCAGTAGCCTCGACCGCCGTCCAGCTCCGGCCCTTTCGACGTTGCCCGTCCTTCCTTCGTATGGCGGGAAGCCGTTGATGTTCCCGCCCCATCGGACGGGGTGTCGTTGGTCCCCGAAGCATCCGGATCCGAGGAGAAGTCAAACCATCGGTATTTGACTTGCTTGTGGTCCCCCCACTCGATTGACGTGGATAGCACACTGATTTTTCTCCCCCTTATTCTCTTTTTGAATCTTGAATATTCAAATTTTCTTTTACGTTCTTCCCACTCTTGATATTTTCTTTTTTACCATAATGAAAGGAACGGAAAAGGTGATTAGAAACCGTCGGTTTCCTCCGAGCCTTAAAGTAAAAGTCCTAATACTGTTACTGAATATTTTAATTCGATGAATCAATCACCGTAACTTTATCAAGATACTAACAGTCAAAAATATTTTCAGATAAAATATATATGAGTATACATCCAAAAGTTCGAGATTAGCGGGCCATCATGGTTCCATCAAAATATTTATAGCCAAAAATCTCTCCACACGAGATGTTTTTATGCAAAGTAATGCAGTTTATTCAAAGGTTCATTCGAGATTTGATTTGAATACATGATCTCGTGAAAAGACAAGTGACCCTTTTACTAGCTTGCCAAGACAAGACAGGAGGACAAAGAGTTGCAAGAAGAACTTGACTCCATCAAACCTCATCATAGTTCAGACAACAATTTCATTCACGTTCCGATGCACTATGTTTCATTTGCTAACTAAGCCTTCATTGCAGCTTCGAGTGCTCGAAAATTACTTATTGAGGGCGGGGCATCTCGATCACACCATCCACGCGGGGCAAGCTCTCGCGTTAAAAAGATTGCGGTGCTCGCGAGAGCGGCGATTCAAACTCGATGCTTTGAGCGAGAAAAAAATGAATGTGTTCATGCGTTCGGGCAAGCCTCTTTCAAATTGGAACCGCGGAATCGGACATTAATCTGGTTCACGTGTCGCATGTTGAGTAGCAAAGTGAGAAAAAAAAATCCGAAGAATGAATGCAGTCGGCCGAGATTTTTGAAATAGGACGCCTTTCGGTCCCCACGTTGGAGGTGGGCCCCGCGCCCTTTCAGGAAAGATCCAGGTGGTCCAATGACATCTCTCGTGTCGCTCCATACGTGGCCTCTCTGTTTTTAGCCGCCTCTCGGGGCTTCGAAAATCTTGGCGCCAGATGCTTTGCGACGGATTTTCTTGGAGGGGCTCTTGGCGGGAATTTGGCTTTTTGGAACGTTCTTTAAGTGATAGGGAATCGATCTCACTCTTCACCTCGGGATCTTCGTAAACATCTGGCGCCAAATTTATAGGACAGGAACAAGAACATGAAGTGTTGTTAGCCATGATCACATTCACGTTTATGTCATCATGCGCGGAATCGTCGTTGATTGCTCGTGGTAGCAATTGTAATGTCTGACCATTCTTCTCGATCTATAGAAGCCAGAAAAGTGAAACAGTCTAGTTCATAAGTGTATGAACATGAAGGCGTGAGCTAGACTGGCAGAAGTAGCCGATTCATCAATATGTATGTGATGATCCATATGTAGCGTTAAATCCAAGTCAATTTTCCGTACGACCTAGTTCCCAAGTTCCATAAGCCAAACCGTGCACATAGTAGTGCATCGAGATATATGGGTTGATAATGAAATCTCAAATGGTGATGAGGCACCTCTTAATGAGGAGTAGACTTGTCAAAATGATAGATTGAGTCGAGTCGAAAATGGTCCAATTTTAATTGACCCATTTAATCTGTTTTGATTTATTTTTATGCAATACAAAAATAAACACTTACCAAACCTCACCTATACTTCCATCTTTTAATCTAACTTATCAAAATGTATACCCAAACTGAGATAAGAGTGTGGGGTGAGCAAATGTGAGATCCAGTGAAGGGAGAGAGTGAATAAAAAGTCATATAAGTGAGTTTAGTTTAAGTGAACTCATGCTCATACTATTTCAGGCTTTACAATTTTAAATCCATCTATTTGATAAGATTGATAATATTATTGATAAACCATCGGAAGATTATATTAGAGTATGCTTTGATTATGCCATCGGACAATTAGATTAGAGTATGATTTGATTATGCTATCGAAAGATTACATTAGAGTGATAGATATGATTTGATTCCGATTATTCCAATTGCAAATAAATTAATCCGATCAATCTGTCAGATTAGATATTCGGAATATAGAATAGGAAATTTAGTTGTCTTCTTAATATAAATAGCATTATGTATTATAGAATAATAGTGTGTATTATGGCTTTTAGTGAAAATATTCTTCTCCTGGGAAATTTAGCTTTGAATCGTTGTTTTCTTGAATCCTCTTATTTTCTTCATGGTATTAGAGCTTGATACTGAGAGCCAGTTTTATCATATTTGTCTTCATCATTTTCCTTGAGTTCATCTATTCTTCGTCTACACAATCACGGCGGAAAATCCAAAATGGAGATACCCATATCCGATACACGTAAATCTCTCAAACTTTGTGACTATCAAACTTTCTAAATGAAATTTTCTTCTATGGCAAACACAATTTCTTCACTTCATTAGAAGTCAGGATCTATTGGGTTTCATCAATGGTCAAATTCAACCTCCACCATTCAGAATCTTACACACGGAAGGGGAAAATTTTGAAGATGTCCTTAATCCAGAGTATCAGCAATGGTATTGTATGGACCAACTTGTGTCGTCATGGATCACTAGATCCATGTCTAAGGATGTGCTGGGAATCATAATCGGTCTTGAATCGGCTTTTGAGGTATGAAATACATTATGTAATAGTTTTACTCAGAGATCTGTGGCCAAAGAATTCGAATTAAGGGGTAAGCTTCAATCTTGTCAAAAGTGTAATAGGCCATTAACCGAGTATTTACGTGAGTTCAAATTGATTTGTGACCAGTTAAACGTGACTGGGAAACCGGTCGATAAAATCACAAAGGTCTTTGGTGTTTTAGAGGGTCTTGAAAGTGACTATGAGACGTTTAAGACAACTACATATTGTCTCAAACCTGAGCCAAGCTACGAAGACGTTATTGCTCAGCTCGAAAGATATGAAGTGCGACATAAAAATTATCTGTTGAATCAAATAAACCCTATTTTGGCATTAACTGGTGAAAAGACTGATCAGTCGAAATTGAGTAGTGAGGCTGATTCGGGTTCATTTAATTCAACATTTGCTTTTGCTAACCAAAGAAATTTTAATAGAGGTTTTGAAGGAAGGAATGACAAGTTTAACAATAGAGGAAGAGGCTATGGTTTTTGTGGAAGGAGGTTAAGAAATTATCCCATATCTCATAACTATGGACCCTTAGTAACTTTTAGTGATTCATCTGGTGGTTATCAATTTGGTGAAAATTACAAATCAAATTCACCTTCTTAGAATCAAGGCTTTCGACCCTATACAAACACTCCGACCAAGGTTGCTGATTCAAATGAGTATTTGCTTGTGGGTGGTAATTCTGCTTTGGACAAACAGTTTTATGTGAATAATACGAAACTTCAATGTCAGATATGCAAGAGGCCGAGACATGACGCTCTACGTTGCTGGCATCGCTTTGATAATTCTTATCAAAGTGAGCTGATACCAAATGCCTTAGTTGCTCTTCACTTGGAGGATGATCAAGGAGGAGATTGGTTCTTGAATTTTGGGGCAACAACCCATATCACATCATCGACTGGTGATCTCAATTCTTTCTCTCCTTACTATGGTTCAAACAAGGTAATAGTAGGGAATGGAATTTGTTTGCCATTACCCATATTGGCTCAACATCTTTATCTACTGAACTACGTTCATTTCCTTTAAATGAGGTTTTAGTGGTCCTAAAGATTAAGAAAAACTTGATTTAAGTGTCTAAGTTAACTGATGATTATCCCTGCTCACTAATCTTTGATAAACTTGGTGTATCTATTAAAGACCACCTGACAAATTTAATAATCAATCTTGGAAAGAAATGTGGGGCCTTTACAAGATAAATTAGGCACAAACACAGGTGGGGTACTCTCAAAGACAGTAGATCGCCAGTAGTGAAGTTTGGCACCTTCGGCTTGGGCACTCAAACTTTTAGATAATAAAGTTTATGGAGAACAACAATCAGATCAAATCAACAAATGTGACAGAGAATATGTGAAAGTTGCCACATTGGAAAAAGTAGCAAGTTGTCTTTCAATATCTCGGAGTCTCTTGCTAGTAAACCACTTGAAAAAATCTATTGTGATGTGTGGGGGGGCTTGCCCCCAGTAGAATCTTTTCAGCAATTTAAATTCTATGTAGTTTTCATAGAATCTTGCCCATATACACCGGAACAGAATGGAAATGTCGAAAGGAAACATCGGCACATCATTAAATTGGGTCTTTCTATGCTATACCATGCACAAGTACCATTGATTTATTGGGTGTACCGTTGATTTATTGAGTCGATGTGTTTCTAATTGCCACATTTCTCATTAATCTGTTGCCATCACCGGTGTTAGGAATGCGTAATCCGTTTGGTAAGCTCTTTGGTAAAAAGCCTAACTATGGGTTCTTCGAGTCTTTGGGTGTGAGTGCTATCCACTCCTTAGACCGTATGGTGCAACAAATTTTGATTCACGCTCATTACCATGTGTTTTTCTTGGGTATAGTCAGAGACATAAAGGTTATCGATGTCTTTATCTGCCAACAAGAAGGGTATATGTAAGTCGTCATGTGATATTTGATGAGACGAGATTCCCATTTTCTGATAAATTGGGGATCGTTTTTCCTGGGCATTCACAGTTGTATCAGACTTGGTTATAGGGGATTGAATTCTTTATTAGACAATTTGGAACAACAATGAGTGAAGGGCAAACATCACAACACCCGAGCGTGGGATTTCTATTTGATGATAACAACTTTGGACAACACGATTATGAACCACCTAATGAGACAAACGTGCAGCAACCATAGTTGGGTTCACAAGAACCATGCATAGACTATTAAACACACGAAGAAACATTAGTCTTTTTCTCAAGTGATTTACCAATTCCATCCACTCAACAACAGTTTACTCACCCAATGCAAACAAGGTTGAAATCGAGAATTAGGAAGCCCAATCCAAAGTATGTTCTCTCCATAGCCCATGAGATTCCAAAGGAGTCGAAAACAATTAAAGGAGCACTAAGTTATCCGGGTTGGAAGAAAGCTATGATAGATGAATTGGAGGCTCTCGAATTAAATCAAACATGGGAGCTAGTACCGAGATCTTCAGATATGAATATCGTCGGATGTAAGTGGGTGTTCAAAGCCAAATTGGATGCGAAATGAAACCTTGATAAACTGAAAGCACGATTAGTGGTGAAGGGGTACCATCAAGAGGAAGGTGTTGATTTCGTCAAAACTTTTAGTCCCATGGTTAAATAGGCAACCATGAGAATTGTTCTCTCCGTGGCAATTGTTAAAGGATGGTTTATCGATCAACTAGATGTGAAGAACGCGTTTCTTCATAGGTCATTAAATGAGACAGTGTTTATGGAACAACCACTAGGCTTTCTGAGTTCTACGATGCCTAACTCGGTGTGTTTACTCAAGAAGGCATTATATGGCTTAAAACAAACTCCACAAGCTTGGTTTGAAAAATTCAGCAACTTTTTATTGGAATGGGGATTTCATTGCAGCTCTACCGATCCGTCGCTATTTGTTCTTCACACAGGTCAGCACATCTTGGTATTATTATTATACGTTGATGATACTATTTTGACCAGTAGTTCATCATCTCTACTTCAGGAATTAATAGAAGCTTTAAGCAGAAATTTTTTTATGAAAGATCTCGAGCGACTTCACCATTTTCTCGGTATTGAAGCCAAGTTTACTAGTCTAAATCTATTTTTAACACAACCTAAATTTGCCAGTGATTTGTTGCAAAAAGTAGAAATGCAAGATAGTAAGCCGATTGAGACCCCATTGCCTATCAAAACTCATCCAACGGTACACACATGGAACATTTTCATGATCCTCACTCTTTTCGAAGTCTTGCGGGTGGATTACAATATCTGACAATTACAAGACTGAAAATCTCTTATTCAGCAAATCAAATTTGTAAAAAAAAATGCATTCACCTAAATTTCAAACTGTTAAAACGGGTGTTGCGGTATGTAAAAGAAACTCAGCAACTGGGGCTTTATCTTCACTCTAAAAGCACACTAAATTTATATGGTATGCGGACTCTGATTGGGCTGGCTGTTCTGAGACTCGAAGGTCAACAATTGGGTTTTGCACTTTCTTGGGATCAAATATCATTTCATGGTCCACAAAAAGACAAGCGACAGTGTCAAGATCATCAACGGAGGTTGAATATAAGGCCTTGGCTTCTGCCACAACGGATCTTACATGGGTCTCTTTTGTATTGAGAGATTTGGGTATTCCGTTCAAGGGGCTGACTTTGCTTTATAATGATAATCGCTTAGCCATTTCATTGACAGCGAATGCAATCCTTCATACAAGGACAAAGCATGTGGAGATTGATTTTCATTTAGTTCAAGAGAGAATCGCTCTCAAGTTACTTGAAGTTTGCTATGTTCCTACTACTCATCAACTTGCTAACATATTTACAAAAGCTTTACTGCGCTTTGATCATTGCAGGCTACGATACAAATCGGGACTAGGTTTTCCACCAAATCCTAGTTTGAGGGAGGTTGATAAGATTGATAATATTATTGGTAAATCATCGGAAGATTAGATTGGAGTATAATTTGATTATGATTTGATTCTGTCATCGGAAGATTAGATTAGAGTATGATTTGATTATGCTATCGAAATATTAGATTAGAGTGGTAGACATGATTTGATTCCGATTATTCCAATTGCAGATAAATTGATTCGATCAATCTATCAGATTAGATATTCGGAATATAGAATATGGAATCTAGTTGTCTTCTTAATATAAATAGCATTATGTATTGTAGAATAACAGTGTGTATTATGACTTTCGGTGAAGAACATTCTTCTCCTAGGAAATTTATCTTCAAATCGTTGTTTTCTTAAATCCTCTTCTTTTCTTCACTCTTGAATATAACTAAATCATATAAAAATTCATTATATTGAATAGAGATGAAGAAATGAGTTTAACACCTATTTTGACAGGTCTAATGAGGGATAAACTTTCGGGAGTGAGGACTCGTGCATATCCTATAGATGTTTCGGTTAAGATTAAGAAGCCATATTGAGTCCTCTTGTTCCTCGTGAACAATGAAACCAAGGTCAAATTAAATTGACGGATTTTACTTCATTTATAAAATGGAAAATAAACATAACAAATCAGAACAATTATGCATTCCTCAATCCACTTCATTCCCGTTGCTATTTGCTACATATTCATTACAAAATGGCATGACTGCATGCGCAATGATTGTTAATCAATTTTTTAAAATAGATAAAGACATAAAATGATTCTTGAATTTTGCAATGTAGTTCCAAAACTTTTAATTTGTTCAACGTGTTTCATAAACTCTAATTCAATGTACAATTTGGTCTCTGAACTTTCGATTTGTCCAACATAGTTTATGGACTTTTTGTTTATGTTCAACTTAGTCTATGAACTACATAAAAATGTTCGATATTGTCATTTCATTAATTTAAGTTCACGGGCAACATTGAAAATATGGACTATATTGAACAAATTAAAAGTTTATAGATGACGTTACAAATTGAGTTAAAATTCATGGACTATATTAAATAAATTAAAATATCCATAATCACATTACACTTCAGAACCATTTGTGTTATTATCCATTCTTAGAATATATGCCTAGAGTGAGGACATATATCTTTGATTGTTTTACTTCAAGGACAAAAACTCGATCGGCAAATCAGCATAAAATACTAGTCGAGATTCAGGCCCATCAGATCAAGGACATCCTAATTGCTGACTAGGGGTTTTACGTGAGACTTACATATGCGAGACTTACAGAGTCAATAATTGAGGTGGGTCGATCTGGATAATAAATTTCTACATGCACAACTTCGTTCCATGCCGATGTCGTACACTCACAATTCAACGGGCTTCATCAGGCGAAAATAGTATCCTTGTGGGCAAATTTTTTTTTTATTTTTTTTTTATGTTAATTCAGGATTGTGCTTTCACGTCCTTTTCACTTGCCGTGAGAGAGAACGCTTCTCGTTCTCGAGCATGACACTTGACGATAGCAAAATGCTTCAATTCCACACCAAATTGCCTGTGGAAACAAATATTAACAATTGGACAGTCCAGTTTGAAAATTTCCAACACCTGGGGGGATATTCCTGATCTCATCCAATGCATTGGAAAAGATCCATTAATATATCCATATTTCCTTTTCAATTTCTAAGAAATTGTTATTCTCTCATCCAACTTTACTCAAATTCCCCGAGACATCACGCTTGTCCAATCTCTTTTTAATTACTTGTTGACCATCACGATGCCCCATACAACAAGCATCCGCCCTTGATTTCTCGACGAGTTATACCAAAGTTTCGGACTTGTGGACTTTGTTTAGCTGGGCGTTTTTGTCAAGGATACTTGCAGCATCGGACAGCTTTAGTTGCAAGGAACAAGAAAGGGCCGTCGGGACCAAGCAGGACGAAGTCACACAAAGGTGATTTGCTCGAACAATGTCTCGACAACAATTTTATATCCACGAGGGGATCGAGATATGCAGAAAGGTGCGATTTATGTGCATGGACGGTCTCGCGACATCGAAAGAGACATCGACAGAGGAGGAAGTTGGTCTCGTCTGTATGCGAAGAATGTCGCGGTCCTGAGTAAGGATAAGCTCAAAGGCAAAGTTATCTGAAATCAGAGGACAGGAAGGCATGTGAGCGTGGTCAAACGTTGAGTCCATACCAGCGACTGAGCGAGAGATTTTTTCACGTATTGTATTGATGAATATTTGTACTTTGCACATGAGTTCTAATGTACGTAGAGAGAAGATCGTGGGAGAGTTCCTATCATTTCTTGGTTATGTTCTTTTTAGCTCGTCGCGGTCTTCGATCCTGGCACGTGTCTTGCATTCGTGCATGCCAAGTCAACATATTAGGGCAGACATGGGACTCGGACAACTGGACATCACCTTAGCTCCCAGTGAACACGGCTTGATTTCCGTTATCAAAGGGATCGTGCTATACTTCTTTTCCAAGTTGGAGAAAATTACCCTAACCGTGCCTTTAATTAGTGGGGTTCCAGACATGGGCACTTATACTTGCATATGAGTGACGTCGATCAGAGGCAAAGCTTTTGTCTTGTTCTCTCAGGAGATGTATTTTTGGCAATTAACTTTAATCCATTTCCGAAACCCATTTAACATATAAACGTGATCGTATTTACTTCGTTTTGATAAAAAAGATCCAAGAATCACAGTTCAAAATAAGGAAAAATAATGAAAAATGTTTTTATTTTCTTAATAGAATCGAGCAAATCACAGTTATTGATTTTGTGGATCTCATGTAAGCTATGCACGAGAATCTCATAAGATCAACGATTGTAATGCACTCAGTTTATCGAACCGGGTCAAGTCAAGCAGTCTAGGCGAGCATGAATCATCATGAAAGCAACAAAAGGGGGAAAAGAATTTGAAAACGAAGGCTTTACCCGAGAGAGAAGGGTCAATAATGTCTGGATGAATCCTCTTCCTGTTTCTGCACATGGAAGGTGCAAAGTACAAAGGGAAGGGGGCGAGAACCAGGCCCGGATCTGTACCTGTTGAGGCATATGCATCGTGTACTCGTCCCCTCCCCCACGCCAAGAAAAGCTAATTTTAAAAATACTAAAATTTCCTTAATGCTTTACACCCGTTGTTGGGAATTCCAACCCTCGAAAGTCCTCTCGACCATTCGCTTTCGTTCGAGGAGTTCCTCTGTCCCCCCTTCAATCAATGCTAGAAAATAGCAGAAAGGAGCTGATTCCCAGCCCTCGCTGCAACCACAGCTCACACGCACAGTGTCCTAAAACGCGACATTTGTTGACTTTTTTCCCTCGTTTTTTTTCCCACTTCCGTTTTGTTGGGTACACCTAATTTTTCCCTCTAAAAGAGAGGGGGGAGATTCCCCGAAAAGGTCAAGGAAAATTTAATGACTTGTCGACCGGGGAAAAGCTATGGCAGTATCTCTACTGCTTCTTCTTCTTCGTCGTCGTCTTGATGGCTGCCTAAACACATGCTTTTGTCTAGCGTGAGAAGAGAGATCCCCTCGTCTCGGGGTCACCATGTGATGTTCTTGCTTGCGGAAGCTTTAGGTGCCCCGACGACCGGGGCATTAACGATCATCGAGAGCTACAGCACAAGGAGATGGTGTTGGCAGGGTCTAATCTTGCTCCATTAGGGTTAGACCACGGTTTGAATATTAATAATGAAGCTTAATCATCTCCATTTACTCATAAAAGAAAACACTCAGTTCTTGGTTTGAAGTTGATAATCAAGTTCTAACGATGAAGATGTGTTTGTTGATTATATGCTCGCCATTTCCTTTACACATTGCTCAGAAGAAATCCTGGTGTGTAATTGATCTCAGCGGGACCCCATTGGAATTTTTAGCACTAAGAAATTGTGCACCATCAGATCTTATTCTTGATGATAAATATCAATCACTCAACATTGATGCATCTATAAAATCACATTAAACCGTTACTTTTTTTTTTCAATTATTTGTACTCATATATTTTATGCGAGAAGATCATATTTTCTTTAGATGGATCTTAGGAAGGGACGAAGTCTAATTGCATGAGTTATTTGTTCATATTAATGCCAAATAAATAGACGACAATTCGAACAAGTTCTTACACGGCATTATTTTTACTTTTAGTTCAAACATTTTTTGACCTGCCCACTTTTTTATTTTGGCGGGAACTTTTCTTTGTACATGTGTCAAATACGCATGACCTTGAGATGATTTTATGTTAACGTAATGAGTGGATCATCAAGAGCCGTATGAGGGATATTTGTGGGAAAAAGTCGCTATTAAGGACTTAAAAACTTTTGGACGAGAGAAAGAATATTCTTAAATATCAATGTCAAAACGAAGTATGGAAGAACAGCATAAAAGGTTCCGTTTTTGATAATGACTGATTAAACTATAAAAAAATTAAAGTCAACGCAATTAACCCCCCGCCCCCCCGGGCAAAAGTCAACGCCACAGCTTACAAACGAATTACTAAAAATATTGATTCCACGGTGCATGATTTCATGCACCCTAAAGGGATGGAAGATAATATTCTTTGTATTTAGGAATGATTAAAAATAAATAAATTGTTTAGGAGGAAAAAAAGGGAGGAAAAATAGCCCAGCCCAACATCAAATCCCATGTGCTATTTAAGCAAGAAAATTGGAGTCATGTATTTTTCTTCCAATCATGTTTCGTCCGTCCACCCAGCCTTGTGGCTGGCACCATCATTCTGCTGTACCGCATCTGGCAGCCTAGGGGAAGGCATCGCGGCAGTCCGGTGGGGGCTCTCCATCCCCCGAAGGGGGTTGTGGATGGAGGCCCGGATCCCGGCCTCTATCCTGTCTTTTCAGGATGTCAAAACCTTTTAACGTATTGCTTAGGACGAAAGCAAAAAAATTGGAGTCATGTATTTTTCTTCCAATCCTGTTTTAATCAAGGGCTGTACTTTTGTTTGGTAAAGGATTTTCATTTGTTAATCTTTTCTCGTTCTCCTCGCCTTTCAATGTCTCACAAGCAAAGTACAAGATGATTATATATATCAAAAGTTATTTGAGCAGTTACTTATTCAGATTTATGCTCACATCTCATTCAGTCTATAAAGTTAATGTGGGTATGTGATGGGTTGGGAATTTACTTCTTTTTTTTTTTTTGGGGAAACTTTTCATGGCACACGCGTCAAACATGCATAGACTTGAGATAGTTTTATGTTAATGTAATAATGGATCTTCAAGAGACATATAAGGAATATTCCAGGGAAAAAATCAATATTAAGAATTTAAAAACTTTTTCACGAGAGAAGAATACTTTGAGAATTTAAATTTTCAATGTCAAAACGAAATACGGAAGAATAGTGCAAGATGTTCCCCTTTTGGATAATGACTAGTTAAACTACCAATGAAATTTTTGTCAACGCAATACATAGCAAAAGGAGTCAGCTCAACACCGTACAAATTACTAAAAATATTGATTCCACGGCGCATGATTTCATGCAACCCAGTCCAACATCAAATCCCACCATCACTTGTGTTGTTTAAGCGAGAAAATTGGATTTAAATATTTTGTCTGGCAAAGGATTTTCATTTGTTATAAATGTGACTTTTTTTTATCTCTCCTTCGCCTCCCATTATCTCACAAGCAAAATACAAGGCGGTTGTACATATCAAAAGTTATTTGTCGCGGCTAAATATAATCGAGCGGTTACTTACTTGGATTTTAAACTCGCATCTTATTAGGTCTGAGGATAATGTGGGTATCTGATGGGTCAGGGATTTACTTACCTAAGGAGGGCTTCCTTGTCATAATTAGAGAAACTATAGATGGTCCACCAAGAAAAAGTGGGGGCATAGGTTGGAGGAGATTTCATGTTGGGCCGGCTGAGTGGGCCGGCTTCAATCTCCTTGCAGGCCTGAATCCAGCAATCTCATTTTCGTTTCAAACTTGATGGGCTTGGGTGAATCCGGAGCTATTAGGCCTATGATCCGGTCTACTCTGCCTTTTACCCCCAAAATTTCAGGTGATGGATCTCTGCTCAGATTCCTCACATTTCAGGTGATGGAGCTGTTGTTTTTCAATTCTATGGGAACCCCAGAGAAGTTAATCCCGCCCTGCAAACTTCTTTTTTCCAGCGAACTCCCAATCCTTTCGATTCGTGAGGTCGCGTTCATGCGAAACAGTCGTGTCAGAGTACTCGAACTCATGTTCCGAAGGCTGTTAAAGCCATTTCATTCCTCTATAAATCAATGCGACTCAATAATGAATTGGTGGGGGCGCGGCGTTTTCCCGTTCGGCTAAAAAGAGCAATTGGATGAAGAGATGGAATTTCCGACCTGCTAAATCTGGGTCGCGAGACAGCCGGAGTGCTGGCATTTCTCGACTTTAAGGTCCAAGACATACATGAACTGGGATATGATGATGGCCAATTGGTCCCGCGCAAGTACTTGTAAAGATGGGTGGATTTCCTCACGCTTGGAAGATTAAGGGAAGTTTGCTGCTATCAGTCCCTTGTCCGTCCATCTATGCGGTTCGAA
Source organism: Eucalyptus grandis (assembly GCF_016545825.1). Taxonomy (NCBI): domain Eukaryota; kingdom Viridiplantae; phylum Streptophyta; class Magnoliopsida; order Myrtales; family Myrtaceae; genus Eucalyptus; species Eucalyptus grandis. The sequence goes on along the minus strand of NC_052615.1, from coordinate 31,596,325 downwards.
ACTTAGCTGAATTATGTGATCTAAAGGCGCATAGACAACGTCCGATCCAAAATCAGGTCAACACCTCGGCATCGCATCTCGAACTTAGTTAAGGGGGTCTGGTCGTTGATTATTACCTTCGACTCGAATGCACGGATTTCTCTCTATATTAGTTGAGAGACTACTCCAAAGTGATTTTCACTAGAAAGAACAGTAGGAATAGGAACTATATGCGCAAAATCAGCGAAGCAAGCCAAGCCTAACTGTGCAACTAACTTCACAAAGATTGAGGGGCTTAGGTGGCTGTGGCGCGGTTGATGCGATGCTACGATAGACGCAACGTCGCGGGCTACTTCATGCCGCCATGCGGTTTTCTCTTTCTGCAGGCGGAGTTCCGTCGAATTGTTCTTCTTGGGCACTAGAGGCTAACACCTGGGCCTTCCTAGCTTCCTCGTCCCAGTCTATCCTCGCAACAAACACCAATAGCAGCATCAAGCAAGAAACCACGCCGAACAAGAACCCGAGCAACAGCCCCTCTAGCCCGAGTCCCGCCTTGAAAGCGAAGACTAAGCCCAAGGGCAAGGCTAGGAGGTAAAACCCACCGAGGTTCAAGTACAACGTGAGCCACGGCTTTGCTGTTCCCCGCAAACTGCCAGCGGGAAGTTCACCATCTCCACCAGGGCCATCAGGAGCATCATCTTCACGCTCACCATGATGCCCCGGTTGTGGCTGACCAGATTATATGAGCATCGCACTGATGCAACCCGGGAGGATACTTACTAAAAGAGAGACATAGGCTGACCGGTAAGAGATATGGGGCCGATTCGCGCCGAGTTCGTTTGATACACGTGCAGATGCACACGTTGCTAGAGATAACATCGCAGAGTAGAGGAGATAGTCGAAATTGAGCACGATGGCGAGCACTCCCACCGCCCACCTGGTGTTCTCTAGCCGCCTGGTTAGCAGCACCAAGATCTCGTAGCACCACCATTTTAGGCAGGTGGTGAGGCAGAATGGCCCGCAGAGTTTGAGCAGTTGGATCCAATCATGAACTCCGTGTTCCCACCACCCGACATCTTTCCGATTCTGATCCTTGCCATGTTCGGTGATCGCCACATCCAGAGCGAGTAGAATCACCAGCATCAAATCAGTGATCCGGACCGCCATCGAGATGCCCTCGAGGCCCTTTGCTTTCGCCAGCAGGATGTTGATTGGGACGTGGAAAGCGAGGGCGAGGGTTGAGCTGAACATTATCAGGATGGTCACGCCCTGCGATCTCAAATAGGTCTTGAGGGGACATAGGAAGGAGGTGACCACCTGATCAGGGAGGAGATAGAAGAGGTAGCTCTTGGCAACGAGTGAAATGTCCTCTTGCTGGCCAAAACGGGTCAGGACTTTGTCCACATTAAGCCACGAGAAAGAGATTGGCGATGATGCCGCTAGCAAAAACAGAACCGACATGAAAAGGGTCTTGTGGAGAAGCTTGAAGTTCCGAGCCCCATGAGCCTGCCCGCAGATCAGTTCCTTGGCGCCGCACAGCCCGTTCAGAACTGTGAACCCGGTGATGTTGGCGAATGTGAACCCGAGCATGCCGCCGGCCAGCTGGAGCTCCCCAAGCTGGCCCAGGAATGCTGTCGTGATGACTATCTTGGCGAACCAGGTCAAGTTCATCACGACCAGCGGCATGGCGATCCCTCTTCGCACCTTGAGCTCAGAGACCGCCATCACCAGGAACTTGGGTGGCCATCTCGATTTGGGCGGCATTATCGTAAGAATACGAGGTGATAGAAAACAAGGAGGAAGACAAGAATATATTGCTTTCTCATATTGAAGAGGAACGTGTATAAGCCTATTTATAATATATAAGCTCCAATTAGGCAATGAATGCACAAAAAAGAGAAAAAGAAGAAGATGATTCCCCAATATACAGGATCAATCATAGAGAATTATATCAAATGTATAATATCAATCAACTCCTAATCACATCAAATCATGAGCAACATTATTCCTATACTTCCCCTCAAGCTAGTGGTCTATACATATGACACCCCAAGTAAGTCACGTGCTACACACATCATTTTTATTTAAATTTTACGCTTGCAGAAGCACTACGAAATACGTCACCATACATCATACAAGAAAGTTGCATGCGTCTAATACATACATATGCTTTTTCTTTATATCATACTAGTACTTGTTATCAAAATATATAGACCTAGGATCTATGGGTTATGGGCCTACTAGGACTACTACTCTCAAACTATTCAATAAGACAGGAATAGGAATATGAATATTGCTTTCTCATATTGAAGATGAATGTGTACAAGCCTATTCATAAGGTCTGACTAGTTTAAGCAATAAATGTATAGAAAAAGATGATTCCCTAATATACAGTATTGATCAAAGGGAATCATATCAAATATACGATATTAATCAACTCCTAATCACATCAAATCATGGGTAACGGTATCTCCAACACTCCCCCTCAAACTAGTGATCTATACATATCGAGAATGCCTAGCTTACTCATTAGATACCTATGTTGTCTCTGACATAAATGTTTAATAAAAATATCTATAGGTTCCCTTTGTTTTGGTCACTCCATCTTGTATCTTGTCTCTAATAAAGCGACAATCAACTTTTGTATGCTTCATCTTTTCATGAAAAACTAGGTTCACTGTGAATTTAAAGGCAACATCGTTGTCACAAAACAAAGTTGTTGGTTCCTTTACCCATACTTAGAGATCTCAAAGCAATCCTCTTATCAAAACAATTTCACAGCTGGTCTTCACTATTGCTCGATATTTTGCTTCAGCAGATGATAATAAAATAATTGATTGTTTCTTTGTTTTCCATGAGAGTAGTGAATTTCTCAATTTGATGCAGAATTCTATGATGAATTTTCTAGTCATAGGACAAATGGTCTAATTTGTAATGTAACATGCTGTCATTTCCATGTTGTTCTCTCGAGATAATAGTATTCCTAATCCAGGACATCCTTTCAAGTACTTCACTACATTCAGTGTAGCATTCATATGAGACTATTATGGATTGTGCATGAATTGACTAAGAATTCGTATTATGTAGCATATATTGGGTTTGGTTATGGTAAGATAAATAAGTTTCCCAACAAGTCTTTAATATATAGAAGGATCCTTGAGTAAGGATTCTCATTCAATGGTGACAATCCTTTGTCATATTTAGATGTTGTCAGCTTGATATTTTGCTTGATTGAGATGACTGCTAGCTTGGAACCTGATAGTCCCGCTTCTAATATGATTTCTAGGATAAATTTTTTCTTACTGAGACAAATTCTTTTGTACGAGTTGGCAATTTCTATCCCGAGAAAGTATTTTTGGGGTCTTAAATCTTCAATGTGAAAACTGAAATGCAAATACTTCTCAAACTCTTTGATGACAGATTCATCATTTCTCATAATGAGTATATCATCAATATATATTAGTAAATAAATGGTTGAGGTACCTCAATTCTATGTGAAAATAGTGTAATCATGTCTTGATTGTTTGAATCCAGTAGCTATGAGTGCCCTGGTGAATTTAGCATACTAATGACAGGAGACCTATTTGAGTCCATATAGGGATTTGCGGAGATGACATACTTGATTCTCCTCTTGTCTACGTAATCTCCGTGGAAGATCCATATATATTTGTTTCTCTAAATCCCAATGAAGGAAGGCATTATGGACATCCATTTGATGTAAATGCCATCACGAGGAGTTGTAATAGAGACAAAAGATCGAACAATAACTTCCTTTGCTATCGGAGAAAATGCCTCCTACTAATCAAAACCTTCTCGTTGTATGAAGCCTTTGGTTACTAGTCTCGCCTTAGAATGTTCGATGGAGTCATCTACCTTATATTTGATTTTATACACCCACTTGTAACATATGTTTTGTCTTATTCTCCTCTTTTTCTCCATGACTCCTTCCCGAAGCCAACTCCAACCCCGTAATCTCCTCGCTGAAACTTCTTCCCCATATTCCGACAAGCACTGACTGGCGTTCAGGCTACCACTAGGCCACCGTCTAGCGTCGATCATTCAGTTCGACCAACGCCAGTCACCACCGGCCACTAGTTGGTCGAAGGTTTATAGTATCGCCGGATCTATTCCTGCGAGGGGCATGCCCACAATGATCGACTTGAGCAATGCGAGATATGCCATTGGAAATCAAGTAAAACATCGACGATAGTGTTGGGACAATAGCATCATAATGGGTCACATAGATATCAAAGATCTAGGCTTCGGTTTGGAGACTTGAGTTTAACTCTCCAGTGAAGCAATTCATCGAACAATTGGCATGCACTAGAGAAACAAGGGGCTTCTAGCTCGTTCGTGACTTAAGCCCGAACCAAGACTCTTAATAGGCATAGTAGGACACACAACAACTATGCCAGAATGCATAGCAATGTTAACAAGGAGCCAACAGGGCTAGAGTTCACATGAGCTGAATGACCACAAACTTCGGACCGACGTGGCCAAAATAAGGCATGCACAGATGAAGAAAGGCTTACCTAGGCCAGCAAGGTGCTATGGTGGAGCAGGCTACTCTCTCTCTCTCTCTCTCTTACTCCCCTGGTCTCTTGGTCTCACTCTCTAAAGTGAGCCCATGCACAGCTGAGGCGTCAGCTTAAGCTCTCTCGCTCTTCCTGAATTGCTCAGAACTCTCATCCTCTTCGTCTCTCACTCCCAGCTTTGGTCTCTAGCTCCTTTAAGAAGAGAAAAACCAGCCAAGGCCCCCCTCTCACTCGCTCCTCTCTCGCTTTTAAGCCTGGCCAACAGGCGCACATGGCCCCTGCCATCGCCAGTTGCCCTGCCGGCCTAGCCCCTGATTGTGAGAAAATATTAGGCACAGCTCTGACTCTAGCGTGGCTTCCTTCGAGTCCATTCACCGGGCGACACGTGTTGCCCAACAGCCACACTGGAGTCCGAGCTCGTCCTTTTTATTTTCAAAAAGGAGTGCAATGAAATTGGTGAAAACTCGAGTTCTCTCTCCTCCTGCACGAGAGGTCTTGTCTTGTCCCATTATTTGGTCAATAAATTGATTGAACTCCTTGCACCTTTGCAAGGAAGCTCACCAAATATTTCCTTCACATCTCATTCCCACGAAAATTTTGAATGCCATCAGGAACTCTCTCTCCCTTTCTCCATTGAACCGAACTCCTCTGTTCTTTGCTTTTCCTCTGACGAACGAGGGAGACCGTCGTCCGATGAACCACGCCTCCTTGAATCTCTAGCTTTTGTGCTCGGCAGGTGCGGGTGGTGAGGGTGGTCTCGGCTATTTCGAGCTCGGTGGTGAGCCCATCGAGATCCTCGATGCGCTCCATTGCCGCTTTGCTCTTTGCTCTTCCTCCAACGGACGAGAGAGGCTACCGGCTGATGAACCACGCTGCCTTGAATCTCTAGCTTTTGTGCTCGGCGAGTGTGGGTGTGAGGGTGGTCTCGGTTATTTCGAGCTCGGTGGTGAGCCTGTCGAGATCCTCGGTGCGCTCCATTGCCGCTTTGCTCTTTGCTCTTCCTTCGACGGACGAGGGAGGCCGCCGTCCGACGAACCACGCCGCCTTGAATCTCTGGCTTTTGTGCTCGGCGGGTGCGGGTGGTGAGTAGGGTCTCAACTATTTCAAGCTCGATGATGAACCCATCTAGATCATTTTCTTTTAAATGTAAGTGTTGAGTTTCTTTCTTCCTTTATTATTGCCATAAAAGGGTGTTGCACGTATTTGGCAGTAATGATGTTGCACATATTTGCCCATCCAAATACTGAGGGTCGTGTATGAATCCGCCCGTGCATGGCAAAGTGTGGTTTGCATTCCGATTGCGGAGCGGGTGAGCAGCAACCAGCTGCTCGATCTTGTTCGCTGCTTCCCTCTCCATTAGTTGGGTCGCGTCGCCCTCTTCATCTAGACCTTCCTCTGTGTGCCCCCACCCGACTCCAACTATTACTCCTACGTCTTCGACTACTCCTTCGACTCCGACAACGACGGCAGCAACAACGAAACCGCCGTCTTTTATGACGACTACAGCTACGACTCGCATTCCGATTGATTGATTCGGGTGGGTTTCCTATACAATAACCTCCTCACCACCCAACCCTTGTTTTTGGGTTGGTCTATGTTTTGTGTCTCTTTTCTGTTATATAGATCGTTTCTGCGTTTTTTCTATTTCGTTCTTTTTGTAATTTTTTTTCTTGGGGAGAGGCTCTAGTGGAGAATATATATGGCATCTGGGTTTTCATTATTGTTTCTTTGTGATTTCGTTTATCTTGGTGAGCGACTAGATTGAATGGGGTTTGGTTAATTTGGGATTGGAGGTGAATATATCAAGTTTGGTTTTTTAGTATTGGTCTTGCTGATAATTGCCTGTCTAGATTAGTGAAATTGGCTGACCTTATCTCCTGCATTGCCTTACAGGGCATACAATAAGAACCACAATTCGTGGTTGAAATTGTCAATCTAAACAGGTTTGAGGGAATGAGGCTCGAATTGTCGCAAACCTCCTAGAAGCACCTCTTCTTCTCTCCAAGGAATAGTAAATTTTAGCAGAACCCTACTCAAAATATAATGTAGCAAAATAAAATAAAATGAATGATTAATATAATAAAAAATCTCATAGGGCACATGCTCCATTCTCCATGTCATCGAGAAACTAGCAATGGTATGTCCGAGTTATTCATGCATGACTCAAGTTTTGATTTGCGCTTTATCTGATCAATGAAGTAGGAAAATAATTTATCATTTGGGATTTACTTATGTTTAGTCACATGAAGCGAACTTTGCAGTTCAAGTGACTTATAGTGTTGTGTGAGCTCACATAGATGAAGCGCAATATGAATGATTTT